>NC_060913.1:19053123-19206381 GCF_021234035.1 Daphnia pulicaria
GTTGTCCATCTTTTCGTGCGTATGAGTGGTTGTGCGGATTGGAGCTCCCACCACCTCTGCCTCCTCTTCCTCCTCTGCCTCTGCCACGTCCTCGCCATTCACCCGTAAAGTAGGGGCCTCGTCCACGGCCACGGAATCCCCCTTGCGCGTGTGCTGCGTTGTCGAAACTTTGCCCTGGGGATGTCTTTGCAGCACTCTCCCCGGCGAAAGCGGCTGCCTTAGGCGTGTGGAACGCAAAGAAGGCCGCATCGGTCGGATCCATCGCGCCGTTGTTGGCCGCTCTGCTGATGGCTTCTTCGTTTACCAGTCTTGGTGTTAGGTTTGCTATTGTTTGCTCGTTCCTTGGTAGATTGTCCCAAGCCGAACGGAATGAGCGAAAACTGGGGGGCAGTGTTTGGATAATTTTCACAACGAGTTGTTGTTCAGTGACAGGTGATTCCAAGTTTCTCAGCTCTTCTGCCAAGTTTGTGTAAACTGCCACATGATCCAGCACTCTGTGCTCTGTGAACGGTAATCATATGTGAGTTAACAAGATTCTTTAGTTTTATGAACTGTAGAGTTAGTATACCAGGATTGTATTTGTAGTTGAAAAATTTCTCTAGCAGTAGATTGTCGTTGATAGGAGCAGCGTTGGCGTATTGCAGTATCAGACGCTCCCACATTTCCGCGGAGGACGCGCATCCTTCGATGAGAGTTTGCTGTGGCCCCTCAACGTTGCAGAATATTATAATTCTCGCCTCTGCATCCTTCATGTCCCAAGCGTCTATCAGATTTTGGTTCGCGACCTCCTGGTTCTCATTGAGGTTCTGTCAATAATTGAACATAACGTTAATTAACTGGCGTGCGTAAATATGCCGCGTCTGCGTAGATGTGCTCTCAATGAACAGCATAATCATGTGTGAGTTCTCAATAGAACAAACAGTGGTACTCGTGTCGTGTCGTGGTACGCGCATAAAATATGTATACATACATATATTTATATATAAATATATATTTATATTTTGTTTTAATCAAACGATCGTGACTTTCACCACTCGTTAGATGCGAGTGTGGCGTGTGTGAGGCCTGAGTGACGTGAACGATAATTTGTCCCAAGCAAATGCGTTTACCCGACTTACAACGACATAAAATTTCTTCACAATTCCTGCTATAAAGGCAGTATAGTGTTTCTATTTCAGACAGAGGCTATATAGTAAGAGGATTAATTCGGACTGCTTTAGCCGGCTGAAAACAAAGTCAAGCTTACAGGTATCATGTGAATTGCCTATCTGATAGAAACACTATTTACGACTGCAAACTTGAACAATAAGCCAAGCATTTAATGTTTTTCCATCATCGGGTAGTGTCATGTTTCTATACCAACACGTGGCTGCAAAGAAGCAAGTCTGGCCCCACAATTACTGTAAAACGTTTCATAATTTAAAAAAAAATGGTCATTGACTTCATTCTGAGCAGCCGTTGGATAGAAACATCACTTACAACTACTCGTCAAATCTCCTTTTTTTTTTAATGTCCAGGAAATAGCTTAGCCTTTTGCCATCATTACAATTTTCGTCTCTCTCATTTTCTTTTGCAAAGAAGAAATTCTCAAAATTCAAGCTTTGTTCTTTGTCTCGCAAGACGTCTACATAGAAAGACAATAATTACCGGTTCGGGTCGAGGTTCAAGTCTCGTGACGACGTTGAGAACACGTGCTCGTTGCAGCAGCAGTGTACACCCATATCTAAACGAGGTCCATTTTTCCGGACCGCTTAACTTCGTTATTCTGTTGACTTCTCTCGAGGCTTCGTGATTCATTCTTGTCAATTAATTGGCGTGTTCTGGGCCCATAACCTGTTAAAATAAATAAGATATAATGCACTGAGTGTATATTGTCGATGACACAAGGGGTACACAAAGCAACGTTTGAGACACACATACGAAACACAGAGCACATACAGCGTTACCACACTCCACGAGATCACGGACAAGAAGAAGGAATAAGGAAGCCCCCCCTTTTCTAAGATGACTCCCACCCACGTTGCCAGACTTCAAGAAAAGCCTGGCGTCGTCACTTGCTCAAAGGAGGGGAAGGGGGTAAAGCGGGTTTGCCAAATGGACAGCCGTTTCTAATAGATTATGATGACATTTCTTACAGGTCCCAACTTGACTCGAACTCGTGATCTCCTGCTTACTAGGCAGGCGCTTTGCCATCTAAGCCATAGGACCAAAAAACGGCTTCATAGGACAACAATCTCAAAAGTGGTCATGACGTCACAACAGCAGTTTTACAATTGATTACTTTCATTTTAAAGTTCCCAGCTGTTCCACAGCACAAAGAACAATTTACAAAAATATCAAAGAGATTTTCAACGATACTACGAGTCCTGGTATCTTACTAGGAAGAGCAGATCCATGCTGCACAATTAGTTATTATGATTTGGTGTTTAAATTTCAGCATGGAAAATACCTTTGGAATTGTGCCCGAGTAGGCAGTCAAAATTAGACTACCAAGAATATGATCATTATAACTAGCAATTTAACGGTATTCTGCGCTAAAATAGATCTTATTTTAACGATTCTATCAGTTCTTTTTCTGAATTCTAAGAGACACGGGATGATTATGATGACATTTCTTACAGGTCCCAACGAGACTCGAACTCGTGATCTCCTGCTTACTAGGCAGGCGCTTTGCCATCTAAGCCATAGGACCACAAAACGGCTTCATAGGACAACAATTTAAAAAGTGGTCATGACGTCACAAAAGCAGTTTTACAATTGATTACTTCTATTTTAAAGTTCCCAACTGTTCCAAACAATTTACAAAAAAATCAACGAGATTTTCAACGATACTACGAGTCCTGGTCTCTTACTAGGAAGAGCAGATCCATGCTGCACAATTAGTTATTATGATTTGGTGTTTAAATTTCAGCATGGAAAATACCTTTGGAATTGTGCCCTAGTAGGCAGTCAAAATTAGACTACCAAGAAAATAATCATTATAACTAGCAATTTAACGGTATTCTGCGCTATAATAGAACTTATTTTAACGATTCTATCAGTTCTTTTTCTGATTTCTAAGAGACACGGGATGATTATGATGATATTTCTTACAGGTCCCAACGAGACTCGAACTAGTGATCTCCTGCTTACTAGGCAGGCGCTTTGCCATCTAAGCCATAGGACCACAAAACGGCTTCATAGGACAACAATCTCAAAAGTGGTCATGACGTCACAACAGCAGTTTTACAATTGATTACCTTTATTTTAAAGTTCCCAACTGTTACACAGCACAAAGAACAATTTACAAAAATATCAACGAGATTTTCAACGATACTACGATTCCTGGTCTCTTACTAGGAAGAGCAGATCCATGCTGCACAATTACTTATTATGATTTGGTGTTTAAATTTTAGCATGGAAAATACCTATGGAATTGTGCCCTAGTAGGCAGTCAAAATTAGCCTACCAAGAAAATAATCATTATAACTAGCAATTTAACGGTATTCTGCGCTATAATAGAACTTATTTTAACGATTCTATCAGTTCTTTTTCTGATTTCTAAGAGACACGGGATGATTATGATGACATTTCTTACAGGTCCCAACGAGACTCGAACTCGTGATCTCCTGCTTACTAGGCAGGCGCTTTGCCATCTAAGCCATAGGACCACAAAACGGCTTCATAGGAAAACAATTTCAAAAATTGTCATGACGTCACAACAGCAGTTTTACAATTGATTACTTCTATTTTAAAGTTCCCAACTGTTCCACAGCACAAAGAACAATTTACAAAAAAATCGACGAGATTTTCAACGATACTACGAGTCCTGGTCTCTTACTAGGAAGAGCAGATCCATGCTGCACAATTAGTTATTATGATTTGGTGTTTAAATTTTAGCATGGAAAATACCTATGGAATTGTGCCCTAGTAGGCAGTCAAAATTAGACTACCAAGAAAATAATCATTATAACTAGCAATTTAACGGTATTCTGCGCTAAAATAGATCTTATTTTAACGATTCTATCAGTTCTTTTTCTGATTTCTAAGAGACACGGGATGATTATGATTACATTTCATACAGGTCCCAACGAGACTCGAACTCGTGATCTCCTGCTTACTAGGCAGGCGCTTTGCCATCTAAGCCATAGGACCACAAAATGGCTTCATCGGACAACAATTTAAAAAGTGGTCATGACGTCACAACAGCAGTTTTACAATTGATTACTTCTATTTTAAAGTTCCCAACTGTTCCAAACAATTTACAAAAAAATCAACGAGATTTTCAACGATACTACGAGTCCTGGTCTCTTACTAGGAAGAGCAGATCCATGCTGCACAATTAGTTATTATGATTTGGTGTTTAAATTTTAGCATGGAAAATACCTATGGAATTGTGCCCTAGTAGGCAGTCAAAATTAGACTACCAAGAAAATAATCATTACAACTAGCAATTTAACGGTATTCTGCGCTAAAATAGATCTTATTTTAACGATTCTATCAGTTCTTTTTCTGAATTCTAAGAGACACGGGATGATTATGATAACATTTCATACAGGTCCCAACGAGACTCGAACTCGTGATCTCCTGCTTACTAGGCAGGCGCTTTGCCATCTAAGCCATAGGACCACAAAACGGCTTTATAGGACAACAATTTAAAAAGTGGTCATGACGTCACAAAAGCAGTTTTACAATTGATTACTTCTATTTTAAAGTTCCCAACTGTTCCACAGCACAAAGAACAATTTACAAAAATATCAACGAGATTTTCAACGATACTACGAGTCCTGGTCTCTTACTAGGAAGAGCAGATCCATGCTGCACAATTAGTTATTATGATTTGGTGTTTAAATTTCAGCATGGAAAATACCTTTGGAATTGTGCCCGAGTAGGCAGTCAAAATTAGACTACCAAGAAAATAATCATTATAACTAGCAATTTAACGGTATTCTGCGCTAAAATAGATCTTATTTTAACGATTCTATCAGTTCTTTTTCTGAATTCTAAGAGACACGGGATGATTATGATGACATTTCTTACAGGTCCCAACGAGACTCGAACTCGTGATCTCCTGCTTTCGAACTCGTGATCTATTGCTTACTAGGCAGGCGCTTTGCCATCTAGGACCACAAAACGGCTTCATAGGACAACTTTTTCAAAAGTGGTCATGACGTCACAACAGCAGTTTTACAATTGATTACCTTTATTTTAAAGTTCCCAACTGTTCCACAGCACAAAGAACAATTTACAAAAATATCAACGAGATTTTCAACGATACTACGAGTCCTGGTCTCTTACTAGGAAGAGTAGATCCATGCTGCACAATTAGTTATTATGATTTGGTGTTTAAATTTTAGCATGGAAAATACCTATGGAATTGTGCCCTAGTAGGCAGTCAAAATTAGACTACCAAGAAAATAATCATTATAACTAGCAATTTAACGGTATTCTGCGCTATAATAGAACTTATTTTAACGATTCTATCAGTTCTTTTTCTGAATTCTAAGAAACACGGGATGATTATGATGACATTTCTTACAGGTTCCAACGAGACTCGAACTCGTGATCTCCTGCTTACTAGGCAGGCGCTTTGCCATCTAAGCCATAGGACCACAAAACGGCTTCATAGGACAACAATTTTAAAAGTGGTCATGACGTCACAAAAGCAGTTTTACAATTGATTACTTCTATTTTAAAGTTCCCAACTGTTCCAAACAATTTACAAAAAAATCAACGAGATTTTCAACGATACTACGAGTCCTGGTCTCTTACTAGGAAGAGCAGATCCATGCTGCACAATTAGTTATTATGATTTGGTGTTTAAATTTCAGCATGGAAAATACCTTTGGAATTGTGCCCTAGTAGGCAGTCAAAATTAGACTACCAAGAAAATAATCATTATAACTAGCAATTTAACGGTATTCTGCGCTATAATAGAACTTATTTTAACGATTCTATCAGTTCTTTTTCTGATTTCTAAGAGACACGGGATGATTATGATGATATTTCTTACAGGTCCCAACGAGACTCGAACTAGTGATCTCCTGCTTACTAGGAAGGCGCTTTGCCATCTAAGCCATAGGACCACAAAACGGCTTCATAGGACAACAATCTCAAAAGTGGTCATGACGTCACAACAGCAGTTTTACAATTGATTACCTTTATTTTAAAGTTCCCAACTGTTACACAGCACAAAGAACAATTTACAAAAATATCAACGAGATTTTCAACGATACTACGATTCCTGGTCTCTTACTAGGAAGAGCAGATCCATGCTGCACAATTAGTTATTATGATTTGGTGTTTAAATTTTAGCATGGAAAATACCTATGGAATTGTGCCCTAGTAGGCAGTCAAAATTAGACTACCAAGAAAATAATCATTATAACTAGCAATTTAACGGTATTCTGCGCTAAAATAGATCTTATTTTAACGATTCTATCAGTTCTTTTTCTGAATTCTAAGATACACGGGATGATTATGATGACATTTCTTACAGGTCCCAACGAGACTCGAACTCGTGATCTCCTGCTTACTAGGCAGGCGCTTTGCCATCTAAGCCCTAGGACCACAAAATGGCTTCATCGGACAACAATTTAAAAAGTGGTCATGACGTCACAACAGCAGTTTTACAATTGATTACTTCTATTTTAAAGTTCCCAACTGTTCCACAGCACAAAGAACAATTAACAAAAAAATCAACGAGATTTTCAACGATACTACGAGTCCTGGTCTCTTACTAGGAAGAGCAGATCCATGCTGCACAATTAGTTATTATGATTTGGTGTTTAAATTTCAGCATGGAAAATACCTTTGGAATTGTGCCCTAGTAGGCAGTCAAAATTAGACTACCAAGAAAATAATCATTATAACTAGCAATTTAACGGTATTCTGCGCTAAAATAGATCTTATTTTAACGATTCTATCAGTTCTTTTTCTGAATTCTAAGAGACACGGGATGATTATGATGACATTTCTTACAGGTCCCAACGAGACTCGAACTCGTGATCTCCTGCTTTCGAACTCGTGATCTCCTGCTTACTAGGCAGGCGCTTTGCCATCTAGGACCACAAAACGGCTTCATAGGACAACAATCTCAAAAGTGGTCATGACGTCACAACAGCAGTTTTACAATTGATTACCTTTATTTTAAAGTTCCCAACTGTTCCACAGCACAAAGAACAATTTACAAAAATATCAACGAGATTTTCAACGATACTACGAGTCCTGGTCTCTTACTAGGAAGAGCAGATCCATGCTGCACAATTAGTTATTATGATTTGGTGTTTAAATTTTAGCATGGAAAATACCTATGGAATTGTGCCCTAGTAGGCAGTCAAAATTAGACTACCAAGAAAATAATCATTATAACTAGCAATTTAACGGTATTCTGCGCTATAATAGAACTTATTTTAACGATTCTATCAGTTCTTTTTCTGAATTCTAAGAAACACGGGATGATTATGATGACATTACTTACAGGTCCCAACGAGACTCGAACTCGTGATCTCCTGCTTACTAGGCAGGCGCTTTGCCATCTAAGCCATAGGACCAAAAAACGGCTTCATAGGACAACAATCTCAAAAGTGGTCATGACGTCACAACAGCAGTTTTACAATTGATTACTTTCATTTTAAAGTTCCCAGCTGTTCCACAGCACAAAGAACAATTTACAAAAATATCAACGAGATTTTCAACGATACTACGAGTCCTGGTCTCTTACTAGGAAGAGCAGATCCATGCTGCACAATTAGTTATTATGATTTGGTGTTTAAATTTCAGCATGGAAAATACCTTTGGAATTGTGCCCGAGTAGGCAGTCAAAATTAGACTACCAAGAATATGATCATTATAACTAGCAATTTAACGGTATTCTGCGCTAAAATAGATCTTATTTTAACGATTCTATCAGTTCTTTTTCTGAATTCTAAGAGACACGGGATGATTATGATGACATTTCTTACAGGTTCCAACGAGACTCGAACTCGTGATCTCCTGCTTACTAGGCAGGCGCTTTGCCATCTAAGCCATAGGACCACAAAACGGCTTCATAGGACAACAATTTTAAAAGTGGTCATGACGTCACAAAAGCAGTTTTACAATTGATTACTTCTATTTTAAAGTTCCCAACTGTTCCAAACAATTTACAAAAAAATCAACGAGATTTTCAACGATACTACGAGTCCTGGTCTCTTACTAGGAAGAGCAGATCCATGCTGCACAATTAGTTATTATGATTTGGTGTTTAAATTTCAGCATGGAAAATACCTTTGGAATTGTGCCCGAGTAGGCAGTCAAAATTAGACTACCAAGAAAATAATCATTATAACTAGCAATTTAACGGTATTCTGCGCTATAATAGAACTTATTTTAACGATTCTATCAGTTCTTTTTCTGATTTCTAAGAGACACGGGATGATTATGATGATATTTCTTACAGGTCCCAACGAGACTCGAACTAGTGATCTCCTGCTTACTAGGCAGGCGCTTTGCCATCTAAGCCATAGGACCACAAAACGGCTTCATAGGACAACAATCTCAAAAGTGGTCATGACGTCACAACAGCAGTTTTACAATTGATTACTTTCATTTTAAAGTTCCCAGCTGTTCCACAGCACAAAGAACAATTTACAAAAATATCAACGAGATTTTCAACGATACTACGAGTCCTGGTCTCTTACTAGGAAGAGCAGATCCATGCTGCACAATTAGTTATTATGATTTGGTGTTTAAATTTCAGCATGGAAAATACCTTTGGAATTGTGCCCGAGTAGGCAGTCAAAATTAGACTACCAAGAATATGATCATTATAACTAGTAATTTAACGGTATTCTGCGCTAAAATAGATCTTATTTTAACGATTCTATCAGTTCTTTTTCTGAATTCTAAGAGACACGGGATGATTATGATGACATTTCTTACAGGTTCCAACGAGACTCGAACTCGTGATCTCCTGCTTACTAGGCAGGCGCTTTGCCATCTAAGCCATAGGACCACAAAACGGCTTCATAGGACAACAATTTTAAAAGTGGTCATGACGTCACAAAAGCAGTTTTACAATTGATTACTTCTATTTTAAAGTTCCCAACTGTTCCAAACAATTTACAAAAAAATCAACGAGATTTTCAACGATACTACGAGTCCTGGTCTCTTACTAGGAAGAGCAGATCCATGCTGCACAATTAGTTATTATGATTTGGTGTTTAAATTTTAGCATGGAAAATACCTATGGAATTGTGCCCTAGTAGGCAGTCAAAATTAGACTACCAAGAAAATAATCATTATAACTAGCAATTTAACGGTATTCTGCGCTATAATAGAACTTATTGTAACGATTATATCAGTTCTTTTTCTGATTTCTAAGAGACACGGGATGATTATGATGACATTTCTTACAGGTCCCAACGAGACTCGAACTCGTGATCTCCTGCTTACTAGGCAGGCGCTTTGCCATCTAAGCCATAGGACCACAAAACGGCTTCATAGGACAACAATTTCAAAAATGGTCATGACGTCACAACAGCAGTTTTACAATTGATTACTTCTATTTTAAAGTTCCCAACTGTTCCACAGCACAAAGAACAATTTACAAAAAAATCAACGAGATTTTCAACGATACTACGAGTCCTGGTCTCTTACTAGGAAGACAGATCCATGCTGCACAATTAGTTATTATGATTTGGTGTTTAAATATTAGCATGGACAACAATTCATCGGACAACAATTTTAAAAGTGGTCATGACGTCACAACAGCAGTTTTACAATTGATTACTTCTATTTTAAAGTTCCCAACTGTTCCACAGCACAAAGAACAATTACCAAAAAAATCAACGAGATTTTCAACGATACTACGAGTCCTGGTCTCTTACTAGGAAGAGCAGATCCATGCTGCACAATTAGTTATTATGATTTGGTGTTTAAATTTCAGCATGGAAAATACCTTTGGAATTGTGCCCGAGTAGGCAGTCAAAATTAGACTACCAAGAAAATAATCATTATAACTAGCAATTTAACGGTATTCTGCGCTAAAATAGATCTTATTTTAACGATTCTATCAGTTCGTTTTCTGAATTCTAAGAGACACGGGATGATTATGATGACATTTCTTACAGGTCCCAACGAGACTCGAACTCGTGTTCTTCTGCTTACTAGGCAGGCGCTTTGCCATCTAAGCCTTAGGACCACAAAACGGCTTCATAGGACAACAATTTAAAAAGTGGTCATGACGTCACAAAAGCAGTTTTACAATTGATTACTTCTATTTTAAAGTTCCCAACTGTTCCAAACAATTTACAAAAAAATCAACGAGATTTTCAACGATACTTCGATTCCTGGTCTCTTACTAGGAAGAGCAGATCCATGCTGCACAATTAGTTATTATGATTTGGTGTTTAAATTTCAGCATGGAAAATACCTTTGGAATTGTGCCCGAGTAGGCAGTCAAAATTAGACTACCAAGAAAATAATCATAATAACTAGCAATTTAACGGTATTCTGCGCTAAAATAGATCTTATTTTAACGATTCTATCAGTTCTTTTTCTGAATTCTAAGATACACGGGATGATTATGATGACATTTCTTACAGGTCCCAACGAGACTCGAACTCGTGATCTCCTGCTTACTAGGCAGGCGCTTTGCCATCTAAGCCATAGGACCAAAAAACGGCTTCATAGGACAACAATCTCAAAAGTGGTCATGACGTCACAACAGCAGTTTTACAATTGATTACTTTCATTTTAAAGTTCCCAGCTGTTCCACAACACAAAGAACAATTTACAAAAATATCAACGAGATTTTCAACGATACTACGAGTCCTGGTCTCTTACTAGGAAGAGCAGATCCATGCTGCACAATTAGTTATTATGATTTGGTGTTTAAATTTCAGCATGGAAAATACCTTTGGAATTGTGCCCGAGTAGGCAGTCAAAATTAGACTACCAAGAATATGATCATTATAACTAGTAATTTAACGGTATTCTGCGCTAAAATAGATCTTATTTTAACGATTCTATCAGTTCTTTTTCTGAATTCTAAGAGACACGGGATGATTATGATGACATTTCTTACAGGTTCCAACGAGACTC
Source organism: Daphnia pulicaria (assembly GCF_021234035.1). NCBI lineage: Eukaryota > Metazoa > Arthropoda > Branchiopoda > Diplostraca > Daphniidae > Daphnia > Daphnia pulicaria. The sequence goes on from NC_060913.1 coordinate 19,064,188, forward strand.
GAACTCGTGATCTCCTGCTTACTAGGCAGGCGCTTTGCCATCTAAGCCATAGGACCACAAAACGGCTTCATAGGACAACAATTTTAAAAGTGGTCATGACGTCACAAAAGCAGTTTTACAATTGATTACTTCTATTTTAAAGTTCCCAACTGTTCCAAACAATTTACAAAAAAATCAACGAGATTTTCAACGATACTACGAGTCCTGGTCTCTTACTAGGAAGAGCAGATCCATGCTGCAAAATTAGTTATTATGATTTGGTGTTTATATTTCAGCATGGAAAATACCTTTGGAATTGTGCCCTAGTAGGCAGTCAAAATTAGACTACCAAGAAAATAATCATTATAACTAGCAATTTAACGGTATTCTGCGCTATAATAGAACTTATTTTAACGATTCTATCAGTTCTTTTTCTGATTTCTAAGAGACACGGGATGATTATGATGATATTTCTTACAGGTCCCAACGAGACTCGAACTAGTGATCTCCTGCTTACTAGGAAGGCGCTTTGCCATCTAAGCCATAGGACCACAAAACGGCTTCATAGGACAACAATCTCAAAAGTGGTCATGACGTCACAACAGCAGTTTTACAATTGATTACCTTTATTTTAAAGTTCCCAACTGTTACACAGCACAAAGAACAATTTACAAAAATATCAACGAGATTTTCAACGATACTACGATTCCTGGTCTCTTACTAGGAAGAGCAGATCCATGCTGCACAATTAGTTATTATGATTTGGTGTTTAAATTTTAGCATGGAAAATACCTATGGAATTGTGCCCTAGTAGGCAGTCAAAATTAGACTACCAAGAAAATAATCATTATAACTAGCAATTTAACGGTATTCTGCGCTAAAATAGATCTTATTTTAACGATTCTATCAGTTCTTTTTCTGAATTCTAAGATACACGGGATGATTATGATGACATTTCTTACAGGTCCCAACGAGACTCGAACTCGTGATCTCCTGCTTACTAGGCAGGCGCTTTGCCATCTAGGACCACAAAACGGCTTCATAGGACAACTTTTTCAAAAGTGGTCATGACGTCACAACAGCAGTTTTACAATTGATTACCTTTATTTTAAAGTTCCCAACTGTTCCACAGCACAAAGAACAATTTACAAAAATATCAACGAGATTTTCAACGATACTACGAGTCCTGGTCTCTTACTAGGAAGAGCAGATCCATGCTGCACAATTAGTTATTATGATTTGGTGTTTAAATTTTAGCATGGAAAATACCTATGGAATTGTGCCCTAGTAGGCAGTCAAAATTAGACTACCAAGAAAATAATCATTATAACTAGCAATTTAACGGTATTCTGCGCTATAATAGAACTTATTTTAACGATTCTATCAGTTCTTTTTCTGAATTCTAAGAAACACGGGATGATTATGATGACATTTCTTACAGGTCCCAACGAGACTCGAACTCGTGATCTCCTGCTTACTAGGCAGGCGCTTTGCCATCTAAGCCATAGGACCACAAAACGGCTTCATAGGACAACAATCTCAAAAGTGGTCATGACGTCACAACAGCAGTTTTACAATTGATTACTTTCATTTTAAAGTTCCCAGCTGTTCCACAGCACAAAGAACAATTTACAAAAATATCAACGAGATTTTCAACGATACTACGAGTCCTGGTCTCTTACTAGGAAGAGCAGATCCATGCTGCACAATTAGTTATTATGATTTGGTGTTTAAATTTCAGCATGGAAAATACCTTTGGAATTGTGCCCGAGTAGGCAGTCAAAATTAGACTACCAAGAATATGATCATTATAACTAGCAATTTAACGGTATTCTGCGCTAAAATAGATCTTATTTTAACGATTCTATCAGTTCTTTTTCTGAATTCTAAGAGACACGGGATGATTATGATGACATTTCTTACAGGTTCCAACGAGACTCGAACTCGTGATCTCCTGTTTACTAGGCAGGCGCTTTGCCATCTAAGCCATAGGACCACAAAACGGCTTCATAGGACAACAATTTTAAAAGTGGTCATGACGTCACAAAAGCAGTTTTACAATTGATTACCTTTATTTTAAAGTTCCCAACTGTTACACAGCACAAAGAACAATTTACAAAAATATCAACGAGATTTTCAACGATACTACGATTCCTGGTCTCTTACTAGGAAGAGCAGATCCATGCTGCGCAATTAGTTATTATGATTTGGTGTTTAAATTTTAGCATGGAACATACCTATGGAATTGTGCCCTAGTAGGCATTCAAAATTAGACTACCAAGAAAATAATCATTATAACTAGCAATTTAACGGTATTCTGCGCTAAAATATATCTTATTTTAACGATTCTATCAGTTCTTTTTCTGAATTCTAAGAGACACGGGATGATTATGATGACATTTCTTACAGGTCCCAACGAGACTCGAACTCGTGATCTCCTGCTTACTAGGCAGGCGCTTTGCCATCTAAGCCATAGGACCACAAAATGGCTTCATCGGACAACAATTTAAAAAGTGGTCATGACGTCACAAAAGCAGTTTTACAATTGATTACTTCTATTTTAAAGTTCCCAACTGTTCCAAACAATTTACAAAAAAATCAACGAGATTTTCAACGATACTACGAGTCCTGGTCTCTTACTAGGAAGAGCAGATCCATGCTGCACAATTAGTTATTATGATTTGGTGTTTAAATTTTAGCATGGAAAATACCTATGGAATTGTGCCCTAGTAGGCAGTCAAAATTAGACTACCAAGAAAATAATCATTATAACTAGCAATTTAACGGTATTCTGCGCTATAATAGAACTTATTGTAACGATTATATCAGTTCTTTTTCTGATTTCTAAGAGACACGGGATGATTATGATAACATTTCTTACAGGTCCCAACGAGACTCGAACTCGTGATCTCCTGCTTACTAGGTAGGCGCTTTGCCATCTAAGCCATAGGACCACAAAACGGCTTCATAGGACAACAATTTCAAAAATGGTCATGACGTCACAACAGCAGTTTTACAATTGATTACTTCTATTTTAAAGTTCCCAACTGTTCCACAGCACAAAGAACAATTTACAAAAAAATCAACGAGATTTTCAACGATACTACGAGTCCTGGTCTCTTACTAGGAAGACAGATCCATGCTGCACAATTAGTTATTATGATTTGGTGTTAAAATATTAGCATGGACAACAATTCATCGGACAACAATTTTAAAAGTGGTCATGACGTCACAACAGCAGTTTTACAATTGATTACCTTTATTTTAAAGTTCCCAACTGTAACACAGCACAAAGAACAATTTACAAAAATATCAACGAGATTTTCAACGATACTACGATTCCTGGTCTCTTACTAGGAAGAGCAGATCCATGCTGCGCAATTAGTTATTATGATTTGGTGTTTAAATTTTAGCATGGAACATACCTATGGAATTGTGCCCTAGTAGGCAGTCAAAATTAGACTACCAAGAAAATAATCATTATAACTAGCAATTTAACGATATTCTGCGCTAAAATATATCTTATTTTAACGATTCTATCAGTTCTTTTTCTGAATTCTAAGAGACACGGGATGATTATGATGACATTTCTTACAGGTCCCAACGAGACTCGAACTCGTGATCTCCTGCTTACTAGGCAGGCGCTTTGCCATCTAAGCCATAGGACCACAAAATGGCTTCATCGGACAACAATTTAAAAAGTGGTCATGACGTCACAAAAGCAGTTTTACAATTGATTACTTCTATTTTAAAGTTCCCAACTGTTCCAAACAATTTACAAAAAAATCAACGAGATTTTCAACGATACTACGAGTCCTGGTCTCTTACTAGGAAGAGCAGATCCATGCTGCACAATTAGTTATTATGATTTGGTGTTTAAATTTTAGCATGGAAAATACCTATGGAATTGTGCCCTAGTAGGCAGTCAAAATTAGACTACCAAGAAAATAATCATTATAACTAGCAATTTAACGGTATTCTGCGCTATAATAGAACTTATTGTAACGATTATATCAGTTCTTTTTCTGATTTCTAAGAGACACGTGATGATTATGATGACATTTCTTACAGGTCCCAACGAGACTCGAACTCGTGATCTCCTGCTTACTAGGCAGGCGCTTTGCCATCTAAGCCATAGGACCACAAAACGGCTTCATAGGACAACAATTTCAAAAATGGTCATGACGTCACAACAGCAGTTTTACAATTGATTACTTCTATTTTAAAGTTCCCAACTGTTCCACAGCACAAAGAACAATTTACAAAAAAATCAACGAGATTTTCAACGATACTACGAGTCCTGGTCTCTTACTAGGAAGACAGATCCATGCTGCACAATTAGTTATTATGATTTGGTGTTTAAATATTAGCATGGACAACAATTCATCGGACAACAATTTTAAAAGTGGTCATGACGTCACAACAGCAGTTTTACAATTGATTACTTCTATTTTAAAGTTCCCAACTGTTCCACAGCACAAAGAACAATTAACAAAAAAATCAACGAGATTTTCAACGATACTACGAGTCCTGGTCTCTTACTAGGAAGAGCAGATCCATGCTGCACAATTAGTTATTATGATTTGGTGTTTAAATTTCAGCATGGAAAATACCTTTGGAATTGTGCCCGAGTAGGCAGTCAAAATTAGACTACCAAGAAAATAATCATTATAACTAGCAATTTAACGGTATTCTGCGCTAAAATAGATCTTATTTTAACGATTCTATCAGTTCTTTTTCTGAATTCTAAGATACACGGGATGATTATGATGACATTTCTTACAGGTCCCAACGAGACTCGAACTCGTGATCTCCTGCTTACTAGGCAGGCGCTTTGCCATCTAAGCCATAGGACCACAAAACGGCTTCATAGGACAACAATTTCAAAAATGGTCATGACGTCACAACAGCAGTTTTACAATTGATTACTTCTATTTTAAAGTTCCCAACTGTTCCACAGCACAAAGAACAATTTACAAAAAAATCAACGAGATTTTCAACGATACTACGAGTCCTGGTCTCTTACTAGGAAGACAGATCCATGCTGCACAATTAGTTATTATGATTTGGTGTTAAAATATTAGCATGGACAACAATTCATCGGACAACAATTTTAAAAGTGGTCATGACGTCACAACAGCAGTTTTACAATTGATTACTTCTATTTTAAAGTTCCCAACTGTTCCACAGCACAAAGAACAATTAACAAAAAAATCAACGAGATTTTCAACGATACTACGAGTCCTGGTCTCTTACTAGGAAGAGCAGATCCATGCTGCACAATTAGTTATTATGATTTGGTGTTTAAATTTCAGCATGGAAAATACCTTTGGAATTGTGCCCGAGTAGGCAGTCAAAATTAGACTACCAAGAAAATAATCATTATAACTAGCAATTTAACGATATTCTGCGCTAAAATAGATCTTATTTTAACGATTCTATCAGTTCGTTTTCTGAATTCTAAGAGACACGGGATGATTATGTTGACATTTCTTACAGGTCCCAACGAGACTCGAACTCGTGTTCTCCTGCTTACTAGGCAGGCGCTTTGCCATCTAAGCCATAGGACCACAAAACGGCTTCATAGGACAACATTTTCAAAAGTGGTCATGAAACCACAACAGCAGTTTTACAATTGATTACCTTTATTTTAAAGTTCCCAACTGTTCCACAGCACAAAGAACAATTTACAAAAATATCAACGAGATTTTCAACGATACTACGAGTCCTGGTCTCTTACTAGGAAGAGCAGATCCATGCTGCACAATTAGTTATTATGATTTGGTGTTTAAATTTTAGCATGGAAAATACCTATGGAATTGTGCCCGAGTAGGCAGTCAAAATTAGACTACCAAGAAAATAATCATAATAACTAGCAATTTAACGGTATTCTGCGCTAAAATAGATCTTATTTTAACGATTCTATCAGTTCTTTTTCTGAATTCTAAGAGACACGGGATGATTATGATGACATTTCTTACAGGTCCTAACGAGACTCGAACTCGTGATCTCCTGCTTACTAGGCAGGCGCTTTGCCATCTAAGCCATAGGACCACAAAACGGCTTCATAGGACAACATTTAAAAAGTGGTCATGACGTCACAACAGCAGTTTTACAATTGATTACTTCTATTTTAAAGTTCCCAACTGTTCCACAGCACAAAGAACAATTTACAAAAATATCAACGAGTCCTGGTCTCTTACTAGGAAGAGCAGATCCATGCTGCACAATTAGTTATTATGATTTGGTGTTTAAATTTCAGCATGGAAAATACCTATGGAATTGTGCCCGAGTAGGCAGTCAAAATTAGACTACCAAGAAAATAATCATTATAACTAGCAATTTAACGGTATTCTGCGCTAAAATAGATCTTATTTTAACGATTCTATCAGTTCTTTTTCTGAATTCTAAGAGACACGGGATGATTATGATGACATTTCTTACAGGTCCCAACGAGACTCGAACTCGTGATCTCCTGCTTACTAGGCAGGCGCTTTGCCATCTAAGCCATAGGACCACAAAACGGCTTCATAGGACAACATTTTCAAAAGTGGTCATGAAACCACAACAGCAGTTTTACAATTGATTACCTTTATTTTAAAGTTCCCAACTGTTCCACAGCACAAAGAACAATTTACAAAAATATCAACGAGATTTTCAACGATACTACGAGTCCTGGTCTCTTACTAGGAAGAGCAGATCCATGCTGCACAATTAGTTATTATGATTTGGTGTTTAAATTTTAGCATGGAAAATACCTATGGAATTGTGCCCTAGTAGGCAGTCAAAATTAGAATACCAAGAAAATAATCATTATAACTAGCAATTTAACGGTATTCTGCGCTATAATAGAACTTATTGTAACGATTATATCAGTTCTTTTTCTGATTTCTAAGAGACACGGGATGATTATGATGACATTTCTTACAGGTCCCAACGAGACTCGAACTCGTGATCTCCTGCTACCTAGGCAGGCTCTTTGCCATCTAAGCCATAGGACCACAAAACGGCTTCATAGGACAACAATTTCAAAAATGGTCATGACGTCACAACAGCAGTTTTACAATTGATTACTTCTATTTTAAAGTTCTCAACTGTTCCACAGCACAAAGAACAATTTACAAAAAAATCAACGAGATTTTCAACGATACTACGAGTCCTGGTCTCTTACTAGGAAGACAGATCCATGCTGCACAATTAGTTATTATGATTTGGTGTTTAAATATTAGCATGGACAACAATTCATCGGACAACAATTTTAAAAGTGGTCATGACGTCACAAAAGCAGTTTTACAATTGATTACTTCTATTTTAAAGTTCCCAACTGTTCCAAACAATTTACAAAAAAATCAACGAGATTTTCAACGATACTTCGATTCCTGGTCTCTTACTAGGAAGAGCAGATCCATGCTGCACAATTAGTTATTATGATTTTGTGTTTAAATTTCAGCATGGAAAATACCTTTGGAATTGTGCCCGAGTAGGCAGTCAAAATTAGACTACCAAGAAAATAATCATTATAACTAGCAATTTAACGGTATTCTGCGCTAAAATAGATCTTATTTTAACGATTCTATCAGTTCTTTTTCTGAATTCTAAGAGACACGGGATGATTATGATGACATTTCTTACAGGTCCCAACGAGACTCAAACTCGTGATCTCCTGCTTACTAGGCAGGCGCTTTGCCATCTAAGCCATAGGACCACAAAATGGCTTCATCGGACAACAATTTTAAAAGTGGTCATGACGTCACAACAGCAGTTTTACAATTGATTACTTCTATTTTAAAGTTCCCAACTGTTCTACAGCACAAAGAACAATTAACAAACAAATCAACGAGATTTTCAACGATACTACGAGTCCTGGTCTCTTACTAGGAAGAGCAGATCCATGCTGCGCAATTAGTTATTATGATTTGATGTTTAAATTTCAGCATGGAAAATACCTTTGGAATTGTGCCCGATTAGGCAGTCAAAATTAGACTACCAAGAAAATAATCATTATAACTAGCAATTTAACGGTATTCTGCGCTAAAATAGATCTTATTTTAACGATTCTATCAGTTCTTTTTCTGAATTCTAAGAGACACGGGATGATTATGATAACATTTCTTACAGGTCCCAACGAGACTCGAACTCGTGATCTCCTGCTTACTAGGCAGGCGCTTTGCCATCTAAGCCATAGGACCAAAAAACGGCTTCATAGGACAACAATCTCAAAAGTGGTCATGACGTCACAACAGCAGTTTTACAATTGATTACTTTCATTTTAAAGTTCCCAGCTGTTCCACAGCACAAAGAACAATTTACAAAAATATCAACGAGATTTTCAACGATACTACGAGTCCTGGTATCTTACTAGGAAGAGCAGATCCATGCTGCACAATTAGTTATTATGATTTGGTGTTTAAATTTCAGCATGGAAAATACCTTTGGAATTGTGCCCGAGTAGGCAGTCAAAATTAGACTACCAAGAAAATAATCATTATAACTAGCAATTTAACGGTATTCTGCGCTAAAATAGATCTTATTTTAACGATTCTATCAGTTCTTTTTCTGAATTCTAAGAGACACGGGATGATTATGATGAGATTTCTTACAGGTCCCAACGAGACTCGAACTCGTGATCTCCTGCTTACTAGGCAGGCGCTTTGCCATCTAAGCCAAAGGACCACAAAACGGCTTCATAGGACAACAATTTAAAAAGTGGTCATGACGTCACAAAAGCAGTTTTACAATTGATTACTTCTATTTTAAAGTTCCCAGCTGTTCCACAGCACAAAGAACAATTTACAAAAATATCAACGAGATTTTCAACGATACTACGAGTCCTGGTATCTTACTAGGAAGAGCAGATCCATGCTGCACAATTAGTTATTATGATTTGGTGTTTAAATTTCAGCATGGAAAATACCTTTGGAATTGTGCCCGAGTAGGCAGTCAAAATTAGACTACCAAGAAAATAATCATTATAACTAGCAATTTAACGGTATTCTGCGCTAAAATAGATCTTATTTTAACGATTCTATCAGTTCTTTTTCTGAATTCTAAGAGACACGGGATGATTATGATGACATTTCTTACAGGTCCCAACGAGACTCGAACTCGTGATCTCCTGCTTACTAGGCAGGCGCTTTGCCATCTAAGCCAAAGGACCACAAAACGGCTTCATAGGACAACAATTTAAAAAGTGGTCATGACGTCACAAAAGCAGTTTTACAATTGATTACTTCTATTTTAAAGTTCCCAACTGTTCCAAACAATTTACAAAAAAATCAACGAGATTTTCAACGATACTACGAGTCCTGGTCTCTTACTAGGAAGAGCAGATCCATGCTGCACAATTAGTTATTATGATTTGGTGTTTAAATTTTAGCATGGACAACAATATTAGAAACGGCTGTCCATTTGGCAAACCCGCTTTACCCCCTTCCCCTCCTTTGAGCAAGTGACGACGCCAGGCTTTTCTTTAAGTCTGGCAACGTGGGTGGGAGTCATCTTAGAAAAGGGGGGGCTTCCTTTTTCCTTCTTCTTGTCCGTGATCTCGTGGAGTGTGGTAACGCTGTATGTGCTCTGTGTTTCGTATGTGTGTCTCAAATGTTGCTTTGTGTACCCCTTGCGTCATCGACAATATACACTCAGTGCATAATATCTTATTAATTCTAATAGGTTATGGGCCCAGAACACGCCAATTAATTGACAAGAATGAATCACGAAGCCTCGAGAGAAGTCAACAGAATAACGAAGTTAAGCGGTCCGGAAAAATGGACCTCGTTTAGATATGGGTGTACACTGCTGCTGCAACGAGCACGTGTTCTCAACGTCGTCACGAGACTTGAACCTCGACCCGAACCGGTAATTATTGTCTTTCTATGTAGACGTCTTGCGAGACAAAGAACAAAGCTTGAATTTTGAGAATTTCTTCTTTGCAAAAGAAAATGAGAGAGACGAAAATTGTAATGATGGCAAAAGACTAAGCTATTTCCTGGACATTGAAAAGAAAAAAAAGGAGATTTGACGAGTAGTTGTAAGTGATTTTTCATGTAATTGTGCAGCATGGATCTGCTCTTCCTAGTAAGAGACCAGGAATCGTAGTATCGTTGAAAATCTCGTTGATATTTTTGTAAATTGTTCTTTGTGCTGTGTAACAGTTGGGAACTTTAAAATAAAGGTAATCAATTGTAAAACTGCTGTTGTGACGTCATGACCACTTTTGAGATTGTTGTCCTATGAAGCCGTTTTGTGGTCCTATGGCTTAGATGGCAAAGCGCCTGCCTAGTAAGCAGGAGATCACTAGTTCGAGTCTCGTTGGGACCTGTAAGAAATATCATCATAATCATCCCGTGTCTCTTAGAAATCAGAAAAAGAACTGATAGAATCGTTAAAATAAGTTCTATTATAGCGCAGAATACCGTTAAATTGCTAGTTATAATGATTATTTTCTTGGTAGTCTAATTTTGACTGCCTACTAGGGCACAATTCCAAAGGTATTTTCCATGCTGAAATTTAAACACCAAATCATAATAACTAATTGTGCAGCATGGATCTGCTCTTCCTAGTAAGAGACCAGGACTCGTAGTATCGTTGAAAATCTCGTTGATTTTTTTGTAAATTGTTTGGAACAGTTGGGAACTTTAAAATAGAAGTAATCAATTGTAAAACTGCTTTTGTGACGTCATGACCACTTTTTAAATTGTTGTCCTATGAAGCCGTTTTGTGGTCCTATGGCTTAGATGGCAAAGCGCCTGCCTAGTAAGCAGGAGATCACGAGTTCGAGTCTCGTTGGGACCTGTAAGAAATGTCATCATAATCATCCCGTGTCTCTTAGAATTCAGAAAAAGAACTGATAGAATCGTTAAAATAAGATCTATTTTAGCGCAGAATACCGTTAAATTGCTAGTCCCTGAGGTATATTTATATACGAAGGTCCTTAACAATATAGGGTGTGGGGTATAGGGGGTAGGGTAGTAGTAGCTAGTAGTGAAATTCAGAGGGTTTAATGTCCATTTAGTTATCCTTTATACGTTTCTTCCCTGAATGACCAATCGTCACCAAATTTTGTACATAATTCTGTCAAAATTTGATACATGTCCTAACGGAGATTCATTTGTTTTCATTACTGTTTTAGAAATTTAATTTGCGTACTTGTTACCTAGCTGGTTGCTGAATCCTAGGCAGTGAATTCGCTCTTTTTGCGTAACCTTCCAACTGTCAGTGCATGCTCAGCAGTGTAAACAAAAAGAAAAAAAAAGTTTTGATCTTCCCTAGCAAGACAAGTTTTCTGCTATGGGAGTGGAGAGTATTAATTATTTGATTTTGTTTTTATGTTCGATTTCGATTTCGTCTTTATTCTTCTTTTTACTTTGTATTTTCCCACTTTTATTTTTTTAACCCTTTTTGTTTTATTATTACCTCTTTTTGTTTACTATTTTTTATCTTGATTTTAATAAATTTGGTTGTCAGTAAAATTTCTATGCCTCCTTTTTTAACAGTTAGTCATCAACCAAGAAGTTGAGGAACATTTTAAAAATGTTAGATTATATTCATTTTGAAGCTCTGGGTCATCTCTCCCTTCTTCCTCTGTCCTCTCCTCGGTCATCAAGATCTTCCTGCGGTCGTGAAGAGTTACCACCGATCTTCCACTTCCATTTACCTCCGAAAGCTTATTAAGAGGAATTTTTCAAAAATTACAGACTTAGTTTTCTTTTCCGACTTGATCGAGATTCGAACCCCGAACCATGCGAATGGCAGCCTGGGCTGATGACCATTAGACCATCATTGTTACATTAATAGAAGGGAAAAAATTGGTGTGATGGTAGTTCGCTATCTATTAGCCAAGACTCATGTAATGCAACATGTGACTGCATGATATAATTGTATTGTTACTATAGTAATATGTGTTACTTTAACTTAATCTAAACATGAAGTGCGACGTGGGGTGGCGGGGCGAAGCCTCCGCCACACCTAAGTCGCACCACTCATTATATTATGATTGGTGCGACTTCGAATATTACGAATATTATGATAATATTGATAGATTATTAGTCAATTAGTTAATAAGAATCAATTAATTTAAGAGAATAAAGGGAAACAAAATTTTCAAAACATAATAGTATGTATTTATCTACTATTTAACCTTGATTTTCTGTCTCTTTAACGTTTAAAAACATTCCCGAAGGACATTACCGAAGGAATCTTGTTATAATGATCATATTCTTGGTAGTCTAATTTTGACTGCCTACTCGGGCACAATTCCAAAGGTATTTTCCATGCTGAAATTTAAACACCAAATCATAATAACTAATTGTGCAGCATGGATCTGCTCTTCCTAGTAAGATACCAGGACTCGTAGTATCGTTGAAAATCTCTTTGATATTTTTGTAAATTGTTCTTTGTGCTGTGGAACAGCTGGGAACTTTAAAATGAAAGTAATCAATTGTAAAACTGCTGTTGTGACGTCATGACCACTTTTGAGATTGTTGTCCTATGAAGCCGTTTTTTGGTCCTATGGCTTAGATGGCAAAGCGCCTGCCTAGTAAGCAGGAGATCACGAGTTCGAGTCAAGTTGGGACCTGTAAGAAATGTCATCATAATCTATTAGAAACGGCTGTCCATTTGGCAAACCCGCTTTACCCCCTTCCCCTCCTTTGAGCAAGTGACGACGCCAGGCTTTTCTTGAAGTCTGGCAACGTGGGTGGGAGTCATCTTAGAAAAGGGGGGGCTTCCTTATTCCTTCTTCTTGTCCGTGATCTCGTGGAGTGTGGTAACGCTGTATGTGCTCTGTGTTTCGTATGTGTGTCTCAAACGTTGCTTTGTGTACCCCTTGTGTCATCGACAATATACACTCAGTGCATTATATCTTATTTATTTTAACAGGTTATGGGCCCAGAACACGCCAATTAATTGACAAGAATGAATCACGAAGCCTCGAGAGAAGTCAACAGAATAACGAAGTTAAGCGGTCCGGAAAAATGGACCTCGTTTAGATATGGGTGTACACTGCTGCTGCAACGAGCACGTGTTCTCAACGTCGTCACGAGACTTGAACCTCGACCCGAACCGGTAATTATTGTCTTTCTATGTAGACGTCTTGCGAGACAAAGAACAAAGCTTGAATTTTGAGAATTTCTTCTTTGCAAAAGAAAATGAGAGAGACGAAAATTGTAATGATGGCAAAAGGCTAAGCTATTTCCTGGACATTAAAAAAAAAGGAGATTTGACGAGTAGTTGTAAGTGATGTTTCTATCCAACGGCTGCTCAGAATGAAGTCAATGACCATTTTTTTTTAAATTATGAAACGTTTTACAGTAATTGTGGGGCCAGACTTGCTTCTTTGCAGCCACGTGTTGGTATAGAAACATGACACTACCCGATGATGGAAAAACATTAAATGCTTGGCTTATTGTTCAAGTTTGCAGTCGTAAATAGTGTTTCTATCAGATAGGCAATTCACATGATACCTGTAAGCTTGACTTTGTTTTCAGCCGGCTAAAGCAGTCCGAATTAATCCTCTTACTATATAGCCTCTGTCTGAAATAGAAACACTATACTGCCTTTATAGCAGGAATTGTGAAGAAATTTTATGTCGTTGTAAGTCGGGTAAACGCATTTGCTTGGGACAAATTATCGTTCACGTCACTCAGGCCTCACACACGCCACACTCGCATCTAACGAGTGGTGAAAGTCACGATCGTTTGATTAAAACAAAATATAAATATATATTTATATATAAATATATGTATGTATACATATTTTATGCGCGTACCACGACACGACACGAGTACCACTGTTTGTTCTATTGAGAACTCACACATGATTATGCTGTTCATTGAGAGCACATCTACGCAGACGCGGCATATTTACGCACGCCAGTTAATTAACGTTATGTTCAATTATTGACAGAACCTCAATGAGAACCAGGAGGTCGCGAACCAAAATTTGATAGACGCTTGGGACATGAAGGATGCAGAGGCGAGAATTATAATATTCTGCAACGTTGAGGGGCCACAGCAAACTCTCATCGAAGGATGCGCGTCCTCCGCGGAAATGTGGGAGCGTCTGATACTGCAATACGCCAACGCTGCTCCTATCAACGACAATCTACTGCTAGAGAAATTTTTCAACTACAAATACAATCCTGGTATACTAACTCTACAGTTCATAAAACTAAAGAATCTTGTTAACTCACATATGATTACCGTTCACAGAGCACAGAGTGCTGGATCATGTGGCAGTTTACACAAACTTGGCAGAAGAGCTGAGAAACTTGGAATCACCTGTCACTGAACAACAACTCGTTGTGAAAATTATCCAAACACTGCCCCCCAGTTTTCGCTCATTCCGTTCGGCTTGGGACAATCTACCAAGGAACGAGCAAACAATAGCAAACCTAACACCAAGACTGGTAAACGAAGAAGCCATCAGCAGAGCGGCCAACAACGGCGCGATGGATCCGACCGATGCGGCCTTCTTTGCGTTCCACACGCCTAAGGCAGCCGCTTTCGCCGGGGAGAGTGCTGCAAAGACATCCCCAGGGCAAAGTTTCGACAACGCAGCACACGCGCAAGGGGGATTCCGTGGCCGTGGACGAGGCCCCTACTTTACGGGTGAATGGCGAGGACGTGGCAGAGGCAGAGGAGGAAGAGGAGGCAGAGGTGGTGGGAGCTCCAATCCGCACAACCACTCATACGCACGAAAAGATGGACAACAACAAAACGATCAGCAGCAAAGCAGCCAACATGCCGGCTCAGTCGTCTGCTTCAACTGCAATGGAAACGGACACAAAGCTTATCAGTGTCCAACAAAAAGAGAAGAAGAACGTGGTCAGGCGAGACAAGAAAATTTCAACAAGAAAAGAGGTTTTGGCTGTATCTCTTCGTCATTGTGTCTGGTTGCACGGGAACACAAGGTCTGGAACGCTGATTCGGGCGCAACTAATCACATGACTGATCAACGGTCCTTCTTCACCACTTTCAAAATAATTCCACCCGGCACATGGAAAATCAATGGAATTGGTGGTGTTGAACTACAAGCCCTTGGTATAGGAAACATCGACGTCATTACAGAAGTAGATGGTGCGAAGCTTGAAGGAACATTCCACGACGTGTTATACGTTCCCGGTCTTGGAATTAATCTTTTTTCAATTGGAGCAGCCACCGACTGTAACGTCAATGTTGAGTTCACTGACACACAGGTATGATACAACTCGTAAAAATTTACAGTCATGACTCGAGATTTACGTATATAAATATTTCCTTACCAACAGGTCTTTTTCGCTAATAAGGAAACTAACGAAAAATTCATGACTGGCTCCCGTGTCGAAAACTCCCTCTACAGATTATGCGCTACGACCAAAAACCCAACGGAACTGAACGAAGAATCTTCAACAGCGCTCTACGGTGTTGGTAATGGGAGTACCAAGGCGTCCCTCGAACTTTGGCATAGAAGATTCGGCCATCTCAACTGTCAAGACATTTTAAAGATCAACAAATCTAAAGCAGTATACGGCCTGCACCTCAACGACGTAAAAAAACCACTCATATGCGAAGGTTGCATCTTTGGAAAACTCCACCGTAGCAAGTTCCCAACCGGATGCGGCCGCGCGGAAAATATCGGCGACTTGATCCACTCCGATGTCGGGGGTCCATTACACGTGCCAACTCCTGAAGGCCATCGCTTCTTCGTCATCTTCAAAGACGACAACAGCAGTTATACAGTAGCCAAACTCATGAAGACGAAAAATGAAGCTGGCACGCATTTCATGGAATTCGCAGAAATGATGAAAACCCAAACCGGAAGGCCAATAAAAATACTCAGGACGGACCAAGGAACCGACATCCTCGGCGGAAACTTTAGCGAATACAAAAAACGTACTGGTCTTATTCATCAAACTACTGCTAGGTACACTCCACAACAAAACTCTCGTTCCGAGAGAACGATGCGTACAGTTGTAGAGGCCGTGAGAAGTGGCCTGTACACTAACGACAACAGCAACCAACTTCCGTGCAACATCAGAAATGAAGTCAGAGAACTCTGGGGCGAATTTCTTCTGGCTATCGTTTACATATTCAACCGGACTCTCACCAGTCACACAGAAGTCACTCCGTTCGAGAAATTATTCGGCAAGAAACCATCGGTTGCCCACCTAAGGGTTCTCGGCTGCCGCGCATACGCGCACGTTCCCGACCAGCTACGCAAGAAACTAGATCCTAAAGGCGAAGCATGTTGGATGGTCGGCTACGGTGAAAATCAAAAGGCCTGGCGACTTTGGAACCCTGTTGAGAGGAAAATAATCGTTTCCCGTGATGTCACCTTCGATGAAACAATCCTGATTGGAGATCACCCACTCACAGCTGTAAATGACAAGAGCCCATTGGAACCAATGCAACTATTAGTAGAAGTACTTAATCAGGTATCTTGCTTATACTAGTAGCCATACATAAACAAACAAAATCTATTTTTTGTGTATATATATTTATATATGTGTATATATGTATATGTGTATATGTGTATGTGTATATATGTATATATATATTTTATATATATATCCATTTTTTTTTTCCACCAGACTCAACTAATCGAAGGTGTAGATGAAAGCCAAGACACTCCCGATAATCAAGATGCATCAGTCGAAGAAGCTTCCCAAGTCGAGGCCTTAGAGGAGGAGATTGAACGGGCTCCTGGCGGCAGAAATGAAGAGGGTATGGAAGTCCTCGACGTTGCGGATGCGGAACCTGTTCACGTTGTGACTCCTGATCACGCCAACAAGAATCTAGAAGTGGATGAAGTCCCCAACATTGACGCCCCACCGATATCGAGTCACGATTCACACAATTATCGAAGGTAAAAACTAATCGCTGTTTCGAAACAATTACTGGCGCTCACCACCTTCTATATATATTTCATAGACCCACAAGATCCGGCCGCGTGCCAAGATATACGAATCGATACGTCGAATATATGGAATCATTCGGAAATGCAGCATCCACTGATCCAGCCCCTAAGCGCTCTTCATTTTTCGAACTAGAAGTTGATGAACCACAAACCTACAAACAAGCGGTGGAATCAAGATATGCGGAACAGTGGTTACCCGCTTTCAAGGCAGAGTATGACTCTCAGATCAAGAACAAATCGTGGGTGCTCATCCCAAAATCCCAAGTACCAACTGAGTGCGCTATACTGCCTCACAAATGGGTTGGGAAATATAAGCCGGGCTATGGAGACCCACTGCAGCCAGATTTCGTGGCCCCACGCTTTAAAGGAAGATTAACAGTTGTTGGATGTCACCAGCAGTACGGCGTCGACTACGAAGAAACGTACGCACCTGTGCCACGCCTTGACTCAATTCGATCTGTTCTATCACTCACCGCATCGCTCGGATACAAATCATTTCAATTCGACGTGGCCACAGCGTTCCTGAACGCGGATGTTGACAAACCAATCTTTATGACCCAACCCGAAGGATTCGTGGTGTCTGGAAAAGAAGACCACGTGTGTAAGCTTTTGAAAGCAGTCTACGGCATAAAGCAGGCTTTGGTGCGTTGGAGTCTTTGGTGCAAGACCTTCATCGCCGCCCTACTCAGATATGGTTTTAAGGCACTGGACGCAGATATGTGCGTGTTCATCCTGGTAAACAACAGCATCGTGTCATATCTCTTCATCTGGGTAGATGACGGATGGTTTTCTAGTAGTGCTGATGAGGAGTGTCAACGCTTCGCTACTTGTTGAATTATTCAACCGCCCTTGACGCTGAGGGTACGGAAGATGACACTGAAGTGTTCGGTACGAAACACCGCTACGACCCACCACGAATGCTCGAAGCAGGCCCGAGAGGAAAATACGACAAGAACGACGGCTCGGATGAGCAACCAATGACCGAGCAAGAAGAAGAGAGACGCCGGGAGCTCGAAGAACAGCACGACGTAGGACGGGGAGAAGATTGGGTCCAAGGCATTTGGGCCTCAGACCCGGGCAATGACGAGCCACCACCGTCCAACGGCACCACTAACAGAAACTAAACGGACACATCACCTGAGCGGCGGAACACCTTGTTGCTCAGGAAAAGCACAGATGAGACGGAGCGCTCAGATCACCAGGCCGAGGCAACACCCTATCCATCGGCCAACTTTTACATGCCAGCCCTTGAAACCAAGACATTATGCGGCGGAACATTATGCAGTTTCCCTATTGTAGAAGAGGTCCTTGTTATCAATGATGGGACTTAGACGAAATCCTAGAATATCTGGCGGGACTTAGAAAGAATTCATCGGTTGGGACTTAGCCGAAATTCCGGCAATGGGACTCAGAAGAAAAACCAATCGAGCGGACTTAGAATAATTCCGACCGACTGGACTTAGAATATTCACGGGATCTCAACCGGCCAACATTTGAATTTACCGCCTACATTGGATTTACCGCCTAAATACTTGGGCAAATGATAAACAGGAAGTTCCCGGAGGCATCCCCAACTCCGGAAGTAACACCCGCCAAAGACTACAAGGAACTGAAGACAACGCCACCTATATTCCGCACGTTATTAATTAATTGAATTATGCATACATGACAACGTTTATTACCCAGCCTATAATTGTATGTAACCTCAGGGCATCTATCTGTGCTAATAAATCACTCATTCACACCCACTAAAACTAGTAAGTTCTTATTTAGACTGCTCCTTTGGGTACGGGTCTTGAGTCAATTCCCTTGGGCATCTGCTCATTGTATTCCGCTTGTATTTGTGTATGTTGTCCGCTCTCCGTCGTGGGAAAAGACTTGTATTTATTTGTGTATTTAGGGACTTAGAAAATATTTCTTGGGCAACGAATAATTTCTAAGACAGAACTCAGATCGTTCTGTTTTCTGTGCTGCAGCCACCCCAGGAGATATAGATACCCGGCTTCCGGACGGTATCAACCCGGCACCGATAGACGCATCGTCTGACGGTAGCCACCAGCACTCAAACGGCGTTTGACTGTCATTTTACGGGGTGACTCCAAGCCACCACCGATCGTCTCCTCAACCGGTGTATACCTGATATTAACCGGACTTATTCTTTCTCTCCACAGATCCAAGCTGATCATCTACCGCATAGACGCATCGTCGACCGCATATTCAACTCTATCACCGAAGAAGTAAGTGTCTATCAATTAGAAACACCCGTCATACGGCAAATTCATTGAACCGCCCAGAGAAATCTGGAAGGGAATTACACCTATAATTCTACATGGTCCTTCGAACCGGTTCCTAGAGCCGATTCTAATTGAAACCCATTTTTTTTTGCAGTGGCCAACCGCTACATTCCTCCTCCGGCCGACCTCGTCGTCCCGATTGACGCCATCAAAGAATACAGCAAGACTCTGGTGGCAGCAGGGGATCCAAGGGAGTGCTGGCGCCTGTTAGAGTATCTGTTCGAGCTTCCATTTTTTCACCTGATCAACGCCCCAGCGCCCTTGGCGTTACTGGAGCCAAAGCAGACCCCACGAAAGGTGCTGCAAGCAGCCAGACGACTAAAAGACGCCATCGCTCGGCTTCCCGAAGACAAGCGTCTAGCGATCGAGAGGGAGGACCAAATCCTCGCGGACAACGCCAGGATCGCACGCGAGTCGCGGCTCAACGCCAGGGAGGCGGCCAAACGGAAAGCCATTATCCACGAGGAGGCCCTCCTTGACCACGACGCCCTCGACCTCGAGAAGCGATTCTTGGAGTTGGACGCCAAGCGTAGGCGTACAACCGACGCCCCACTCATCGTACAAGTCAACTGTGCTCCAACGCTCCCGGCCAAAGAGCGCGTATTAGTCGAGGGGACGTTCACCGGACCACCAGGCCCCCACGCCACGACAATTGGGAAAATTACCGCCCGACTTCGAGCAGAGAGAGCGTTAGAGGAGCGCATCGCTCGGACTGGTGCAATCCGTACGGGAATTCTAACTCCGCCGGTAACCCCGTTACCTCCACTACCGACCCCCGAGGAACTGCACGTCCCGTCGACCAAGAATCTTCCAGCGACTCCCGCCCCTCTCCCGTCTACTCCTAGGCGCCCACGCACGGAGGCCGAACTAGTGCGGAGTTTAACGAAGGACGGCTGCACTCTCCGCCCAGTGGTAACACGGATCGACACACCAATAGACAAACCGTCTAAAGGAAAGTCTCTCCGCAAAAGTTCGAAGTCCAACGTCGGTACACCAAAGCCTGGACCGTCCTCAAGCTCGACCACGGAAGCCGAGCTCGAGTCTCTAAGGATCAAAATCATAACACCCACGAGAAAAGAATTCATCCGGGCACACGGTACGATCGCGCCACGGTCCAAGACTCCAGATAGCCGAAAGACAACTCAACACACAGAGAGACAAACTCGGAGCAGGTCAACCGGCCGAACGCCCAGGCAACGGGAGCTGTTCGGAACGGAAGACGAGGAGACCCTGCTACAGGACCCACCCGCCTCAACCAGCACTACTCCGTCCTCGCGTCCTACCATTCGGGGCCGCTCTCGGATCAGCCGCATGTCATCAGACGACGAGCTCGAGGTCCTAGCCGAGCCTAACGAAGCTGAGGACCTGGTCAGCCGAGCAACTCGACTGGGCCTTATCAACGACTAAAACTTTCCGGCTTCGGCCATACTTGTTCGTTTCAGTCTATTACTGTTACTTGGTTCCTGTCAACAATACATATTTGTTTAGCATTCAATCCTCGAATTGGTTTTGTTACCATAAATGGTCCTGGCTAAGAAGGGTAGCAGAGGCAGAGGTCGAAGAGACGACACCCCTGCTCGAACTCCTACACCGGGTAAGCGACAAAACTTGCCGATCAGCCCAGAGGAGATCGCGAGACAAAACGCAATAAGGCAAACTCTTAGAGACAGGTCACGAAGACCAGTTACGATGCCGAATAGCAGTTCAGGCTCAGCGAGTGGGCAAACAACGCCCGAAGATCAGCCGGGACAAAACGTTCCACCGGTTGCAAGAAACCCGATTCCGGAGCTCCCATCTCCGGATTTGAATGACTTAGTAATAGGAGACAACGAAGTTCTGAGCGTAAGACTCCAGGAATTAACAGCACGCGTAAACAGATCGGAGAACCAAATGCAGGGCACAAGTCGGCAACTGGAGGCCATGCAAGCCAACATACGGGAAAACACAGGCTTCATAGCCACGATGATCACGACAGTCCCGACGTTACAAGCGACAGTCATAGACCTCAAGGGCACAATATACAACGAATCAGCATCTAGACTAAGGGTCGTCGAACAACAATCGGTGGCAACCCTTCAAAATTTCCGCCGTGAAATGAACGGGTCACTGAATACTGTGGAAAGTGAACTCCGCGGTACGATAAGAAATCTGTCACTCCATATAGCCGAACTACAAAACATGCCCACGCATGGGGCCCTCGAAGAAGCCATTAGGACCGAGACAAGGGCATTACTCGACGCCCAAACCGAGGCCCGAGACACGGCACTCAGAGTATTAACAGACAGACTGAATCAACTGTACGCATCAGGGATAGCATCTATGAGAAGGATTGAAGCCTTAGAAGCGAACAGACCTCACACAAACCCGGCGGCAGCCGCCTCGGCAACGGGAACCATTCCTAGACCGGCCCGAAGCCTATGGGACGAACCAACAGAGAGAGAGCCTCCTCGGACAAACAGATCGGGTGAAGACAGGCAGCCTCCATCATATGACGAACCACCGCCATCCTATCACACCACGATGGGCAACGGAGACGGATCTAGACATCAGACAGGTGGCGGGCCAACCGTGTCGGGCGCGTCACGACCGCACTCAGATCATAGGAATCGTCCGGCGGCCGGACCACCCCCCAGAGGGTCACACCGAAGTCTATCACCAGATAGAACGGCAAGAGCTCCTCGTCGTGGCCCAGCCAACGACCAAGAAGAGCTGACAGAAGAACTGGCGCAAATTCGCGACGAGCTAACAACAGCTTATGCGCGTTATGGGAGGTCTAGAACAGAGCCAGAAAGACAGGTACAACGGGTTAACTTTATGGCCAGATACCAACCATATATAGACACTACAAAAGCGCTAATGCCGCTGCTCGACCGAGCAGGTAAAGCGAACCTTAGGCAAGAAATAGCCCGGGTAGAAACAGAGAGATTGGGCATTACCCCACAGCAAGGGCAAGCCCATGCAGCACCGCCGAGAGTGAGGATTAACCCACAAAAATTCTCTGGAGACATCTTGAAATATCATGGTTGGAGAAGCACTTGGGATACGTACCATAACAATCCAAGCTACACAGACAGTGAGAAAAGCCAGATGCTCGAAGCAGCGTTAGAAGGGGAAGCCAGAACATCGACAGCAAGCTTTACGTTCTCAGCGGAAAGCTACGCTAACATCTTACAAGTTCTAGCAGACAGGTTCGGCAACCGAAACCAAGTGATCGGTAGGCACGAAGCCCTGTTAAGACAAGCAGCAGGCAGGCCACTGGGAGCCGAAAGTACAGCATTTGAGCTGAGAGAAAAATATATAGAAGTGGCCAACCATCGTCAAGGTCTACTAGACCAGGGTGTTCTACCAGCCACATTTGACTCCCACACGGCAGTCGAGATACTGAGATCTCTACCCCACTCCATCACAGAAAGATGGAGATTCAACTGGGGAATAAACAACGCACCAACACTAGACCAAGTCTTACAACAACTTGACGATTTGATACAAGTGAAATCAAGTGAAGAAGCCACACGTCAAGCGTTCAGACCAGCAGTCATTCAGACAAATGCAGCCTCAGTTGCAACAGTTAGATTCAGAGACCAAACTCCTCCTAGAGCGGCTTGTGTTATCTGCAGTAGTGAAACACACAACTCACATTTCTGTTCGATGGGCACAGCAAGAGATAGGAGACGGGTTATAATAGACTCAGATCGCTGCCTTAGATGTCTAGGCCAGGGACACAGATACCACGACTGTCAGTCTCCACAGGCATGTAATAACTGTCAAGCCACATCCCATGCAACGGTACTATGCACACTAGAAAGACGTGGAAGATCTCCAGGCCCACGGCAAAGACCTAGGAGCCGTAGTCAATCACAGGAGATTGGCAGAAACAGGTCGCCAAGACCGAGCACACCGGCATCAATGTTGCGCCCAGCACAGTCGCCCAGAAGAAACACAGCACAACCTGAACCTGTGAACGAGCAGACTAACGTCGCCAGGTTAGAAGGGACAGACAACGGGCTAGTGACAGCCGGGGTTCTACTAAACTTTACGGCAAAAGCCAGAATTCACGGAACTGATGACTGGATCACGATCAGGGGAATTCTGGATAACGGAAGTGGCAACTCCTTCATTACGACGGACTTAGCAAAAAGGCTGAACGCAGAAGTCTCAGGCAGGCAATTAATCAGAGTAGGCACCTTCGGGTCCCCAACTCCGATAGAAGGATACTTGGATATCGTACGGATTTCAGTCGCTGGTCAAGACGGTGACAGAAAAATACATAGTTAGAGACTTTGTACAGAAAATCTCACCATACGTAGACACCGAGCTCGCTCGACTGCTACTAAGAGAAGGCAAAACTTTAGCCGATACGAGACATAGAAAACCGTACCACGGAGAGAACATCGACATGCTCATCGGAAACAGTCTCATGGGAGAGTTTATTACAATGGAGGCCCCACGGAAGCATAACAGGGTCCTAGCCCAGAACACCATATTTGGCTGGGCGATATCAGGATCGCTGGATAACCCCCCATTGAAAACAGCTACTCTGACAACCAAAGTGGACATTATCCCTGAGGAACAACAGATATCTAGTGTAGACAAACACTTCAGCGTCTTCTGGACACTAGAGAGTCTGGGAATATCCAGACACGAAAAAACTGACCAAGAATTCATACAATGGTACATCGACAGCATCGAGTCGGATAAAGATGGACGGGCAGTCATTAAACTACCGTTCAGAGGAGAAAAACAAGATTATGACTCTTGTGAACCAATAGCTAGGAGTAGGATGCAAAGCTTACTAGTAACCCTAGCTGCCAACCCCGTACACCAAAAACAATACCATGAGGTAATTCAGTCGTATCTCAGAGACGGATTTATAGAAGAAGCAGATCCCAATTACGATGGCCCAGTAGCCTTCGTACCACACGGGCCAATCTTCCGAGACCAGGCTGAGACAACTAAAGTAAGACCTGTATTCGATGGATCAGTGCATCACAAAGGACGACGGAGCTTCAACGCGAACCTCGAAGTAGGTCCCAACCTCAACCCAGACATAATGGGCATTCTCATGAGATTCCGACAAGACAGCATAGCTTGGACCGCCGATATTGAAAAAGCGTTTTTGCAAATACGAATTCATGACGACCATTGTCAGATCGTACGGTTCCTATGGGTTGACAACCCCAAAGCGAAAAACCCGGTAGTCAAAATTTATGTCTGGAAACGACTGCCGTTTGGTCTCACCTCCAGTCCATTCATTTTAAGAGCCGTGCTCATGTGGCACCTAGCGAAGTATGAGACACAATATCCTGGGATCACAAATCGAGTCCTCGATCAAATCTACGTAGATGACTGGATGGGAGGTGAAGAGAATCCACAGGCGGCAGCCGATGAGATAAGGTTAGTGAATCGGATACTCAGCGAGATCCAAATGAAATTGTCCAAATGGACAACAAATTCTCCGGAATTAAAAGAACTATTACGGGGGGAGATCACATTCTCCTCAGAACCATCGAATCTGGCTATTAATGAGGTATTCCAGCATACAGACAAAAAAGCACTGGGTATCCGGTGGGACCCCAGTACCGACAACTTCTCCTTCAATGCAGATCATATCATCAATGAAGCGATAAGAATCAAAGACGGGCTAACCAAACGGCAGTTGTTTAGTCTAGCGCTTACGATGTATGACCCGCTCGGGCTCATAAATCCAACAATGTTGAACGGGAAAAGGTCGATGCAAATCACCTGGTTATCACCCACTAAATGGGATCAACTAGTGACATCAGAACCTACAGAAACATGGGAGAAATTTATTAAAGGGTTGAAAGACCTTGGTCTAATAAAAATTCCCCGGTGGACAAAAATAGACAAAAAACAGCCTAGCGAGCTTCACATCTTCTGTGATGCTAGTGAAACAGGCTACGGAGCGGTGGTATATCAAAAGCAAGGCTCGACAATCGCACTCATAGCAGCGAAATCTAAGGTAGCCCCGCTCCCAAAGAAATCGATGTCAATACCTCGGTTAGAGTTGCTAAGTAACGTGATGGCTACCCTCCTCGGGCAGTACGTACGGGAACAGCATAGAACAGATCATGCAGCACATATCTGGACCGATTCACAAATCTCGCTCTGCTGGATCAAAGCCACAGACAAAAACCCAGAGATATGGGTACAAAACCGAGTCACTAAAATCAGGGCGTTTGGAGCAGAATCACACTTCTGCGAAGGGACACAAAACCCAGCCGACTTATTATCCAGAGGAGCTTCAGCCAAAGAGCTTGCCCAGTCAAAATGGTGGACAGGTCCAAACTGGCTACCTAAGTATGATGAATACAAACCCTTGGAAACAACGGTTTCTCACATCAGAACAGACATGATAAGACCAAAGCATCCGATATGGTATTTAGAATACAGCGAATGGACAAGAATCGTCAGGATACGAGCTATGCTCACCAGAGCTATTGACGCCTTCTGTGGGCGAAAAGTTTTTTCCGACAAAAAACATGAAGTAGATGAATACTGGTTAGCGGACGCGGATCCTCAATCAGATAGCTACCGGTATCTGACAATCAGAAAATTCGTCAGGCTACAGGATCACGAATTGCTCCGAGCCACGTACGACGTATTGCGGCAAGCGCAAAGAGAATCATACCCAGAGGACTATGAGGCCATCATCAACCAAGAAACTCCGACAGATAAGCTGTTTAAGAAACTCAGACCGAGATTCGATACAACCAACCGAGTAATCCGGTGTGTCGGAAAACAGCAAGCGCTCCTCGCACACTATAAAGAGGACGCACTAGTTCTACTCCCACCAGATCACTATCTATCAACAGTATTGATACGAGATATACACAAGAGAGTCGGTCACCTAGGCATGGCTACAATGATCACAGCAATCAGGGTCGACTACTGGCTCCCAAGACATGTGCAAGTCATCAGAAAAATCTTAGATCAATGCGTACCCTGTCAAAGACAGAATGCCACATCTTGTGACGAGATTCCGTCACATCTACCTATACAAAGACTAAGGACTGAAGACCCGTTTTCAGTCACTGGAGTAAACTTTGCCGGGCCATTCCAAGTCTTGGTAACCGAACCTTCAGCCGGCCCACCGGTATTACCCAAAGAGACAGCCCCAGGTATTTCAGGAGCCAAGAAGTTCGAACACATAACCCCAAAAATAGCTGGTCAAATACAACATGTATACATCCTCCTGTTTACATGCGCAACCACACGAGCAGTACATCTAGAAGTCACAAGAAACAAGAGTACAGCCGCCTTTATCAATGCATTCAGACGCTTCTGCGCCTTGCGCTTCAAACCGAGAACACTATACTCAGACAACGCGAAAGAATTCGAAAGTGCAGCTAAGTACCTAAGAAGGTTGTTTGCAAGCCGCCTTATAGGAGATTACATGGCCAATAATAACATTGTCTGGAGATTCTCGGCAAAACTCTCATCATGGTGGGGAGGATTTTGGGAGAGAATGGTACGAACAGCAAAAGAAGCACTCTATAAAACCTTCAATCCACTACAAATGGATTACGACCTCTTCTGTACAGTAGTCACTGAAGTCAGCGACATCGTGAACAATAGGCCACTAGCCTATGTAGCAAAAGACCTATTTCCATTGACTCCAAACCAACTCCTCAAAGGAGGATTTGTGAATCAAATGGACACGCAACCACTCGATGAGGCGTCACTACTGAATTCAGACACCTCGCACATAACAGCAAGAGAGATAGCTCGACGACAGCTAGTAGCCGGTTGGTGGACAGAATATCGACCTAGACACCTTAAGGATTTGAACCGACACTATGCGGCTCAGAAAAGAATCAAACCAATTCAAGTAGGACAAGTCGTAATCGCATTTCAACCAAACACCAAACGCATCGAATGGCCAGTAGGACGAGTAACTGAAGTAGTGAAAGGCAAAGATGGAAAGATACGACGGGTTCAGCTAATTCTGATGGAAAAAGGCAAACCCGTAGAAACAGAACGAGCAATCCAATGCCTATACCCACTGGAAGTAGAAGCAGGGACAATCGATGCCGACTTCTCGCCAACACCCAGTCTGTACGGGGACTATGTTACCTCAGCTGGGGAATTATGGAAACAAGATTCCATGGGGGGAGTGTTGAATTATTCAACCGCCCTTGACGCTGAGGGTACGGAAGATGACACTGAAGTGTTCGGTACGAAACACCACTACGACCCACCACGAATGCTCGAAGCAGGCCCGAGAGGAAAATACGACAAGAACGACGGCTCGGATGAGCAACCAATGACCGAGCAAGAAGAAGAGAGACGCCGGGAGCTCGAAGAACAGCACGACGTAGGACGGGGAGAAGATTGGGTCCAAGGCATTTGGGCCTCAGACCCGGGCAATGACGAGCCACCACCGTCCAACGGCACCACTAACAGAAACTAAACGGACACATCACCTGAGCGGCGGAACACCTTGTTGCTCAGGAAAAGCACAGATGAGACGGAGCGCTCAGATCACCAGGCCGAGGCAACACCCTATCCATCGGCCAACTTTTACATGCCAGCCCTTGAAACCAAGACATTATGCGGCGGAACATTATGCAGTTTCCCTATTGTAGAAGAGGTCCTTGTTATCAATGATGGGACTTAGACGAAATCCTAGAATATCTGGCGGGACTTAGAAAGAATTCATCGGTTGGGACTTAGCCGAAATTCCGGCAATGGGACTCAGAAGAAAAACCAATCGAGCGGACTTAGAATAATTCCGACCGACTGGACTTAGAATATTCACGGGATCTCAACCGGCCAACATTTGAATTTACCGCCTACATTGGATTTACCGCCTAAATACTTGGGCAAATGATAAACAGGAAGTTCCCGGAGGCATCCCCAACTCCGGAAGTAACACCCGCCAAAGACTACAAGGAACTGAAGACAACGCCACCTATATTCCGCACGTTATTAATTAATTGAATTATGCATACATGACAACGTTTATTACCCAGCCTATAATTGTATGTAACCTCAGGGCATCTATCTGTGCTAATAAATCACTCATTCACACACACTCAAACTAGTAAGTTCTTATTTAGACTGCTCCTTTGGGTACGGGTCTTGAGTCAATTCCCTTGGGCATCTGCTCATTGTATTCCGCTTGTATTTGTGTATGTTGTCCGCTCTCCGTCGTGGGAAAAGACTTGTATTTATTTGTGTATTTAGGGACTTAGAAAATATTTCTTGGGCAAGGAATAATTTCTAAGACAGAACTCAGATCGTTCTGTTTTCTGTGCTGCAGCCACCCCAGGAGATATAGATACCCGGCTTCCGGACGGTATCAACCCGGCACCGATAGACGCATCGTCTGACGGTAGCCACCAGCACTCAAACGGCGTTTGACTGTCATTTTACGGGGTGACTCCAAGCCACCACCGATCGTCTCCTCAACCGGTGTATACCTGATATTAACCGGACTTATTCTTTCTCTCCACAGATCCAAGCTGATCATCTACCGCATAGACGCATCGTCGACCGCATATTCAACTCTATCACCGAAGAAGTAAGTGTCTATCAATTAGAAACACCCGTCATACGGCAAATTCATTGAACCGCCCAGAGAAATCTGGAAGGGAATTACACCTATAATTCTACACTACTTGGATCGGTAACGAATTTGAAGTAAGATGTCTCCCCCCGACAAGATTCGTTGGTATGAACATCGAGTACGACAGGGAAAATAGCCAAGTATTTCTCTCGCAGCAGCACTCGATACTCAAGGCACTGGAACAGTTCGGCATGACGGATAGCCATCCCAAGCTGACCCCAGCCGAATCCAGCGTTCACCTTTCTAGTTCGATGGTGCCACGCAACGAGGGGAAAGTGGACATGTCTTTAATCCCCTACCGTGCGGCAGTTGGATTCCTGCTCTATCTCTCATCTACCACTAGACCGGACATTGCTTACGGCGTTGGACAAGTGTCAAAATTTTGCGAAAACCCACAGCCGGCGCACTGGAACGCAGTCAAACGTATATTCGCTTATCTGAAAGGTACGCTCGACTTCGGTATATGGCTGGGTGGACGGAAGGATGAAGGAGCCGTAGTCTATACCGACGCCGACTACGCCAGTGATGTAGACGACCGAAAATCCATCTCAGGATGCATCGCTTTCTACAAGGGAGGGCCAGTCGCATGGTCGTGCAGGAGACAAGAATGTGTTTCTATCTCAACTACCGAGTCGGAATATGTGTCCTTATCTGATGGAGCGAAGACAGCTCTTTGGCTCAACGCGCTGGCTAACGGCCTAAACTCGTCTCCGGTCCCAATGGAAAAGTCTTCAGGCGACGAGGTACCACCAAATCCCGTTAAGATGTATTGCGACAATCAAAGTGCTATTTGTCTGGTCAAAAATCCGGTCCATCCGAGGCGATCAAAACACATCGACGTGAGATATCACTTTGTAAGACAGCTGCAAGAAAACAACAAGATCGCCGTCGAATTCGTTAGCTCCAAAGACCAACTGGCCGACATCTTCACGAAGGCTTTGCCAGCGCCAAGGTTCCAAGAGTTACGTGAACGCATCGGGGTAGGACCATACGAGAAGAATTGAGGAGGTACGGGTTTGAGAGAGGGTATTAGAAACGGCTGTCCATTTGGCAAACCCGCTTTACCCCCTTCCCCTCCTTTGAGCAAGTGACGACGCCAGGCTTTTCTTTAAGTCTGGCAACGTGGGTGGGAGTCATCTTAGAAAAGGGGGGGCTTCCTTTTTCCTTCTTCTTGTCCGTGATCTCGTGGAGTGTGGTAACGCTGTATGTGCTCTGTGTTTCGTATGTATGTCTCAAATGTTGCTTTGTGTACCCCTTGCGTCATCGACAATATACACTCAGTGCATAATATCTTATTTATTCTAATAAACAATTCATCGGACAACAATTTTAAAAGTGGTCATGACGTTACAACAGCAGTTTTACAATTGATTACTTCTATTTTAAAGTTCCCAACTGTTCCACAGCACAAAGAACAATTTACAAAAATATCAACGAGATTTTCAACGATACTACGAGTCCTGGTCTCTTACTAGGAAGAGCAGATCCATGCTGCACAATTAGTTATTATGATTTGGTGTTTAAATTTCAGCATGGAAAATACCTTTGGAATTGTGCCCGAGTAGGCAGTCAAAATTAGACTACCAAGAAAATAATCATTATAACTAGCAATTTAACGGTATTCTGCGCTAAAATAGATCTTATTTTAACGATTCTATCAGTTCTTTTTATGACTTCTAAGAGACACGGGATGATTATGAAGACATTTCTTACAGGTCCCAACGAGACTCGAACTCGTGATCTCCTGCTTACAAGGCAGGCGCTTTGCCATCTAAGCCAAAGGACCAGAAAATGGCTTCATCGGACAACAATTTAAAAAGTGGTCATGACGTCACAACAGCAGTTTTACAATTGATTACTTCTATTTTAAAGTTCCCAACTGTTCCACAGCACAAAGAACAATTTACAAAAAAATCAACGAGATTTTCAACGATACTACGAGTCCTGGTCTCTTACTAGGAAGAGCAGATCCATGCTGCACAATTAGTTATTATGATTTGGTGTTTAAATTTTAGCATGGAAAATACCTATGGAATTGTGCCCTAGTAGGCAGTCAAAATTAGACTACTTTGAAAATAATCATTATAACTAGCAATTTAACGGTATTCTGCGCATAATAGAACTTATTTTAACGATTCTATCAGTTCTTTTTCTGATTTCTAAGAGACACGGGATGATTATGATGACATTTCTTACAGGTCCCAACGAGACTCGAACTCGTGATCTACTGCTTACTAGGCAGGCGCTTTGCCATCTAAGCCATAGGACCACAAAACGGCTTCATAGGACAACAATTTCAAAAATGGTCATGACGTCACAACAGCAGTTTTACAATTGATTACTTCTATTTTAAAGTTCCCAACTGTTCCACAGCACAAAGAACAATTTACAAAAAAATCAACGAGATTTTCAACGACACTACGAGTCCTGGTCTCTTACTAGGAAGACAGATCCATGCTGCACAATTAGTTATTATGATTTGGTGTTTAAATTTTAGCATGGACAACAATTCATCGGACAACAATTTTAAAAGTGGTCTTGACGTCACAACAGCAGTTTAACAATTGATTACTTCTATTTTAAAGTTCCCAACTGTTCCACAGCACAAAGAACAATTAACAAAAAAATCAACGAGATTTTCAACGATACTACGAGTCCTGGTCTCTTACTAGGAAGAGCAGATCCATGCTGCACAATTAGTTATTATGATTTGGTGTTTAAATTTTAGCATGGAAAATACCTATGGAATTGTGCCCGAGTAGGCAGTCAAAATTAGACTACCAAGAAAATAATCATTATAACTAGCAATTTAACGGTATTCTGCGCTAAAATAGATCTTATTTTAACGATTCTATCAGTTCGTTTTCTGAATTCTAAGAGACACGGGATGATTATGATGACATTTCTTACAGGTCCCAACGAGACTCGAACTCGTGATCTCCTGCTTACTACGCAGGCGCTTTGCCATCTAAGCCATAGGACCACAAAACGGCTTCATAGGACAACAATCTCAAAAGTGGTCATGACGTCACAACAGCAGTTTTACAATTGATTACTTCTATTTTAAAGTTCCCAACTGTTCCACAGCACAAAGAACAATTTACAAAAAAATCAACGAGATTTTCAACGATACTACGAGTCCTGGTCTCTTACTAGGAAGAGCAGATCCATGCTGCACAATTAGTTATTATGATTTGGTGTTTAAATTTCAGCATGGAAAATACCTTTGGAATTGTGCCCGAGTAGGCAGTCAAAATTAGACTACCAAGAAAATAATCATTATAACTAGCAATTTAACGGTATTCTGCGCTATAATAGAACTTATTTTAACGATTCTATCAGTTCTTTTTCTGATTTCTAAGAGACACGGGATGATTATGATGACATTTCTTACAGGTCCCAACGAGACTCGAACTCGTGATCTCCTGCTTACTAGGCATGCGCTTTGCCATCTAAGCCATAGGACCACAAAACGGCTTCATAGGACAACAATTTCAAAAATGGTCATGACGTCACAACAGCAGTTTTACAATTGATTACTTCTATTTTAAAGTTCCCAACTGTTCCACAGCACAAAGAACAATTAACAAAAAAATCAACGAGATTTTCAACGATACTACGAGTCCTGGTCTCTTACTAGGAAGAGCAGATCCATGCTGCACAATTAGTTATTATGATTTGGTGTTTAAATTTTAGCATGGAAAATACCTATGGAATTGTGCCCGAGTAGGCAGTCAAAATTAGACTACCAAGAAAATAATCATTATAACTAGCAATTTAACGGTATTCTGCGCTAAAATAGATCTTATTTTAACGATTCTATCAGTTCGTTTTCTGAATTCTAAGAGACACGGGATGATTATGATGACATTTCTTACAGGTCCCAACGAGACTCGAACTCGTGATCTCCTGCTTACTACGCAGGCGCTTTGCCATCTAAGCCATAGGACCACAAAACGGCTTCATAGGACAACAATCTCAAAAGTGGTCATGACGTCACAACAGCAGTTTTACAATTGATTACTTCTATTTTAAAGTTCCCAACTGTTCCACAGCACAAAGAACAATTTACAAAAAAATCAACGAGATTTTCAACGATACTACGAGTCCTGGTCTCTTACTAGGAAGAGCAGATCCATGCTGCACAATTAGTTATTATGATTTGGTGTTTAAATTTCAGCATGGAAAATACCTTTGGAATTGTGCCCGAGTAGGCAGTCAAAATTAGACTACCAAGAAAATAATCATTATAACTAGCAATTTAACGGTATTCTGCGCTATAATAAAACTTATTTTAACGATTCTATCAGTTCTTTTTCTGATTTCTAAGAGACACGGGATGATTATGATGACATTTCTTACAGGTCCCAACGAGACTCGAACTCGTGATCTCCTGCTTACTAGGCATGCGCTTTGCCATCTAAGCCATAGGACCACAAAACGGCTTCATAGGACAACAATTTCAAAAATGGTCATGACGTCACAACAGCAGTTTTACAATTGATTACTTCTATTTTAAAGTTCCCAACTGTTCCACAGCACAAAGAACAATTTACAAAAATATCAACGAGATTTTCAACGATACTACGAGTCCTGGTCTCTTACTAGGAAGAGCAGATCCATGCTGCACAATTAGTTATTATGATTTGGTGTTTAAATTTCAGCATGGAAAATACCTTTGGAATTGTGCCCGAGTAGGCAGTCAAAATTAGACTACCAAGAAAATAATCATTATAACTAGCAATTTAACGGTATTCTGCGCTATAATAGAACTTATTTTAACGATTCTATCAGTTCTTTTTCTGATTTCTAAGAGACACGGGATGATTATGATGACATTTCTTACACGTCCCAACGAGACTCGAACTCGTGATCTCCTGCTTACTAGGCATGCGCTTTGCCATCTAAGCCATAGGACCACAAAACGGCTTCATAGGACAACAATTTCAAAAATGGTCATGACGTCACAACAGCAGTTTTACAATTGATTACTTCTATTTTAAAGTTCCCAACTGTTCCACAGCACAAAGAACAATTTACAAAAATATCAACGAGATTTTCAACGATACTACGAGTCCTGGTCTCTTACTAGGAAGAGCAGATCCATGCTGCACAATTAGTTATTATGATTTGGTGTTTAAATTTCAGCATGGAAAATACCTTTGGAATTGTGCCCGAGTAGGCAGTCAAAATTAGACTACCAAGAAAATAATCATTATAACTATCAATTTAACGGTATTCTGCGCTATAATAGAACTTATTTTAACGATTCTATCAGTTCTTTTTCTGATTTCTAAGAGACACGGGATGATTATGATGACATTTCTTACAGGTCCCAACGAGACTCGAACTCGTGATCTCCTGCTTACTAGGCATGCGCTTTGCCATCTAAGCCATAGGACCACAAAACGGCTTCATAGGACAACAATTTCAAAAATGGTCATGACGTCACAACAGCAGTTTAACAATTGATTACTTCTATTTTAAAGTTCCCAACTGTTCCACAGCACAAAGAACAATTAACAAAAAAATCAACGAGATTTTCAACGATACTACGAGTCCTGGTCTCTTACTAGGAAGAGCAGATCCATGCTGCACAATTAGTTATTATGATTTGGTGTTTAAATTTTAGCATGGAAAATACCTATGGAATTGTGCCCGAGTAGGCAGTCAAAATTAGACTACCAAGAAAATAATCAATATAACTAGCAATTTAACGGTATTCTGCGCTAAAATAGATCTTATTTTAACGATTCTATCAGTTCGTTTTCTGAATTCTAAGAGACACGGGATGATTATGATGACATTTCTTACACGTCCCAACGAGACTCGAACTCGTGATCTCCTGCTTACTACGCAGGCGCTTTGCCATCTAAGCCATAGGACCACAAAACGGCTTCATAGGACAACAATCTCAAAAGTGGTCATGACGTCACAACAGCAGTTTTACAATTGATTACTTCTATTTTAAAGTTCCCAACTGTTCCACAGCACAAAGAACAATTTACAAAAAAATCAACGAGATTTTCAACGATACTACGAGTCCTGGTCTCTTACTAGGAAGAGCAGATCCATGCTGCACAATTAGTTATTATGATTTGGTGTTTAAATTTCAGCATGGAAAATACCTTTGGAATTGTGCCCGAGTAGGCAGTCAAAATTAGACTACCAAGAAAATAATCATTATAACTAGCAATTTAACGGTATTCTGCGCTATAATAGAACTTATTTTAACGATTCTATAAGTTCTTTTTCTGATTTCTAAGAGACACGGGATGATTATGATGACATTTCTTACAGGTCCCAACGAGACTCGAACTCGTGATCTCCTGCTTACTAGGCATGCGCTTTGACATCTAAGCCATAGGACCACAAAACGGCTTCATAGGACAACAATTTCAAAAATGGTCATGACGTCACAACAGCAGTTTTACAATTGATTACTTCTATTTTAAAGTTCCCAACTGTTCCACAGCACAAAGAACAATTTACAAAAATATCAACGAGATTTTCAACGATACTACGAGTCCTGGTCTCTTACTAGGAAGAGCAGATCCATGCTGCACAATTAGTTATTATGATTTGGTGTTTAAATTTCAGCATGGAAAATACCTTTGGAATTGTGCCCGAGTAGGCAGTCAAAATTAGACTACCAAGAAAATAATCATTATAACTATCAATTTAACGGTATTCTGCGCTATAATAGAACTTATTTTAACGATTCTATCAGTTCTTTTTCTGATTTCTAAGAGACACGGGATGATTATGATGACATTTCTTACAGGTCCCAACGAGACTCGAACTCGTGATCTCCTGCTTACTAGGCAGGCGCTTTGCCATCTAAGCCATAGGACCACAAAATGGCTTCATAGGACAACAATTTCAAAAATGGTCATGACGTCACAACAGCAGTTTTACAATTGATTACTTCTATTTTAAAGTTCCCAACTGTTCCACAGCACAAAGAACAATTTACAAAAAAATCAACGAGATTTTCAACGATACTACGAGTCCTGGTCTCTTACTAGGAAGAGCAGATCCATGCTGCACAATTAGTTATTATGATTTGGTGTTTAAATTTCAGCATGGAAAATACCTTTGGAATTGTGCCCGAGTAGGCAGTCAAAATTAGACTACCAAGACAATAATCATTATAACTAGCTATTTAACGGTATTCTGCGCTAAAATAGATCTTATTTTAACGATTCTATCAGTTCTTTTTCTGAATTCTAAGAGACACGGGATGATTATGATGACATTTCTTACAGGTCCCAACGAGACTCGAACTCGTGATCTCCTGCTTACTAGGCAGGCGCTTTGCCATCTAAGCCATAGGACCATAAAACGGCTTCATAGGACAACAATTTAAAAAGTGGTCATGACGTCACAACAGCAGTTTTACAATTGATTACTTCTATTTTAAAGTTCCCAACTGTTCCACAGCACAAAGAACAATTAACAAAAAAATCAACGAGATTTTAAACGATACTACGAGTCCTGGTCTCTTACTAGGAAGAGCAGATCCATGCTGCACAATTAGTTATTATGATTTGGTGTTTAAATTTCAGCATGGAAAATACCTTTGGAATTGTGCCCGAGTAGGCAGTCAAAATTAGACTACCAAGAAAACAATCATTATAACTAGCAATTTAACGGTATTCTGCGCTAAAATAGATCTTATTTTAACGATTCTATCAGTTCTTTTTCTGAATTCTAAGAGACACGGGATGATTATGATGACATTTCTTACAGGTCCCAACGAGACTCGAACTCGTGATCTCCTGCTTACTAGGCAGGCGCTTTGCCATCTAAGCCATAGGACCACAAAATGGCTTCATCGGACAACAATTTAAAAAGTGGTCATGACGTCACAACAGCAGTTTTACAATTGATTACTTCTATTTTAAAGTTCCCAACTGTTCCACAGCACAAAGAACAATTTACAAAAAAATCAACGAGATTTTCAACGATACTACGAGTCCTGGTCTCTTACTAGGAAGAGCAGATCCATGCTGCACAATTAGTTATTATGATTTGGTGTTTAAATTTCAGCATGGAAAATACCTTTGGAATTGTGCCCGAGTAGGCAGTCAAAATTAGACTACCAAGAAAATAATCATTATAACTAGCAATTTAACGGTATTCTGCGCTATAATAGAACTTATTTTAACGATTCTATCAGTTCTTTTTCTGATTTCTAAGAGACACGGGATGATTATGATGACATTTCTTACAGGTCCCAACGAGACTCGAACTCGTGATCTCCTGCTTACTAGGCATGCGCTTTGCCATCTAAGCCATAGGACCACAAAACGGCTTCATAGGACAACAATTTCAAAAATGGTCATGACGTCACAACAGCAGTTTTACAATTGATTACTTCTATTTTAAAGTTCCCAACTGTTCCACAGCACAAAGAACAGTTTACAAAAATATCAACGAGATTTTCAACGATACTACGAGTCCTGGTCTCTTACTAGGAAGAGCAGATCCATGCTGCACAATTAGTTATTATGATTTGGTGTTTAAATTTCAGCATGGAAAATACCTTTGGAATTGTGCCCGAGTAGGCAGTCAAAATTAGACTACCAAGAAAATAATCATTATAACTATCAATTTAACGGTATTCTGCGCTATAATAGAACTTATTTTAACGATTCTATCAGTTCTTTTTCTGATTTCTAAGAGACACGGGATGATTATGATGACATTTCTTACAGGTCCCAACGAGACTCGAACTCGTGATCTCCTGCTTACTAGGCATGCGCTTTGCCATCTAAGCCATAGGACCACAAAACGGCTTCATAGGACAACAATTTCAAAAATGGTCATGACGTCACAACAGCAGTTTAACAATTGATTACTTCTATTTTAAAGTTCCCAACTGTTCCACAGCACAAAGAACAATTAACAAAAAAATCAACGAGATTTTCAACGATACTACGAGTCCTGGTATCTTACTAGGAAGAGCAGATCCATGCTGCACAATTAGTTATTATGATTTGGTGTTTAAATTTTAGCATGGAAAATACCTATGGAATTGTGCCCGAGTAGGCAGTCAAAATTAGACTACCAAGAAAATAATCAATATAACTAGCAATTTAACGGTATTCTGCGCTAAAATAGATCTTATTTTAACGATTCTATCAGTTCGTTTTCTGAATTCTAAGAGACACGGGATGATTATGATGACATTTCTTACACGTCCCAACGAGACTCGAACTCGTGATCTCCTGCTTACTACGCAGGCGCTTTGCCATCTAAGCCATAGGACCACAAAACGGCTTCATAGGACAACAATCTCAAAAGTGGTCATGACGTCACAACAGCAGTTTTACAATTGATTACTTCTATTTTAAAGTTCCCAACTGTTCCACAGCACAAAGAACAATTTACAAAAATATCAACGAGATTTTCAACGATACTACGAGTCCTGGTCTCTTACTAGGAAGAGCAGATCCATGCTGCACAATTAGTTATTATGATTTGGTGTTTAAATTTCAGCATGGAAAATACCTTTGGAATTGTGCCCGAGTAGGCAGTCAAAATTAGACTACCAAGAAAATAATCATTATAACTAGCAATTTAACGGTATTCTGCGCTATAATAGAACTTATTTTAACGATTCTATCAGTTCTTTTTCTGATTTCTAAGAGACACGGGATGATTATGATGACATTTCTTACAGGTCCCAACGAGACTCGAACTCGTGATCTCCTGCTTACTAGGCATGCGCTTTGCCATCTAAGCCATAGGACCACAAAACGGCTTCATAGGACAACAATTTCAAAAATGGTCATGACGTCACAACAGCAGTTTTACAATTGATTACTTCTATTTTAAAGTTCCCAACTGTTCCACAGCACAAAGAACAATTTACAAAAATATCAACGAGATTTTCAACGATACTACGAGTCCTGGTCTCTTACTAGGAAGAGCAGATCCATGCTGCACAATTAGTTATTATGATTTGGTGTTTAAATTTCAGCATGGAAAATACCTTTGGAATTGTGCCCGAGTAGGCAGTCAAAATTAGACTACCAAGAAAATAATCATTATAACTATCAATTTAACGGTATTCTGCGCTATAATAGAACTTATTTTAACGATTCTATCAGTTCTTTTTCTGATTTCTAAGAGACACGGGATGATTATGATGACATTTCTTACAGGTCCCAACGAGACTCGAACTCGTGATCTCCTGCTTACTAGGCATGCGCTTTGCCATCTAAGCCATAGGACCACAAAACGGCTTCATAGGACAACAATTTCAAAAATGGTCATGACGTCACAACAGCAGTTTAACAATTGATTACTTCTATTTTAAAGTTCCCAACTGTTCCACAGCACAAAGAACAATTAACAAAAAAATCAACGAGATTTTCAACGATACTACGAGTCCTGGTCTCTTACTAGGAAGAGCAGATCCATGCTGCACAATTAGTTATTATGATTTGGTGTTTAAATTTTAGCATGGAAAATACCTATGGAATTGTGCCCGAGTAGGCAGTCAAAATTAGACTACCAAGAAAATAATCAATATAACTAGCAATTTAACGGTATTCTGCGCTAAAATAGATCTTATTTTAACGATTCTATCAGTTCGTTTTCTGAATTCTAAGAGACACGGGATGATTATGATGACATTTCTTACACGTCCCAACGAGACTCGAACTCGTGATCTCCTGCTTACTACGCAGGCGCTTTGCCATCTAAGCCATAGGACCACAAAACGGCTTCATAGGACAACAATCTCAAAAGTGGTCATGACGTCACAACAGCAGTTTTACAATTGATTACTTCTATTTTAAAGTTCCCAACTGTTCCACAGCACAAAGAACAATTTACAAAAAAATCAACGAGATTTTCAACGATACTACGAGTCCTGGTCTCTTACTAGGAAGAGCAGATCCATGCTGCACAATTAGTTATTATGATTTGGTGTTTAAATTTCAGCATGGAAAATACCTTTGGAATTGTGCCCGAGTAGGCAGTCAAAATTAGACTACCAAGAAAATAATCATTATAACTAGCAATTTAACGGTATTCTGCGCTATAATAGAACTTATTTTAACGATTCTATAAGTTCTTTTTCTGATTTCTAAGAGACACGGGATGATTATGATGACATTTCTTACAGGTCCCAACGAGACTCGAACTCGTGATCTCCTGCTTACTAGGCATGCGCTTTGACATCTAAGCCATAGGACCACAAAACGGCTTCATAGGACAACAATTTCAAAAATGGTCATGACGTCACAACAGCAGTTTTACAATTGATTACTTCTATTTTAAAGTTCCCAACTGTTCCACAGCACAAAGAACAATTTACAAAAATATCAACGAGATTTTCAACGATACTACGAGTCCTGGTCTCTTACTAGGAAGAGCAGATCCATGCTGCACAATTAGTTATTATGATTTGGTGTTTAAATTTCAGCATGGAAAATACCTTTGGAATTGTGCCCGAGTAGGCAGTCAAAATTAGACTACCAAGAAAATAATCATTATAACTATCAATTTAACGGTATTCTGCGCTATAATAGAACTTATTTTAACGATTCTATCAGTTCTTTTTCTGATTTCTAAGAGACACGGGATGATTATGATGACATTTCTTACAGGTCCCAACGAGACTCGAACTCGTGATCTCCTGCTTACTAGGCAGGCGCTTTGCCATCTAAGCCATAGGACCACAAAATGGCTTCATAGGACAACAATTTCAAAAATGGTCATGACGTCACAACAGCAGTTTTACAATTGATTACTTCTATTTTAAAGTTCCCAACTGTTCCACAGCACAAAGAACAATTTACAAAAAAATCAACGAGATTTTCAACGATACTACGAGTCCTGGTCTCTTACTAGGAAGAGCAGATCCATGCTGCACAATTAGTTATTATGATTTGGTGTTTAAATTTCAGCATGGAAAATACCTTTGGAATTGTGCCCGAGTAGGCAGTCAAAATTAGACTACCAAGACAATAATCATTATAACTAGCTATTTAACGGTATTCTGCGCTAAAATAGATCTTATTTTAACGATTCTATCAGTTCTTTTTCTGAATTCTAAGAGACACGGGATGATTATGATGACATTTCTTACAGGTCCCAACGAGACTCGAACTCGTGATCTCCTGCTTACTAGGCAGGCGCTTTGCCATCTAAGCCATAGGACCATAAAACGGCTTCATAGGACAACAATTTAAAAAGTGGTCATGACGTCACAACAGCAGTTTTACAATTGATTACTTCTATTTTAAAGTTCCCAACTGTTCCACAGCACAAAGAACAATTAACAAAAAAATCAACGAGATTTTAAACGATACTACGAGTCCTGGTCTCTTACTAGGAAGAGCAGATCCATGCTGCACAATTAGTTATTATGATTTGGTGTTTAAATTTCAGCATGGAAAATACCTTTGGAATTGTGCCCGAGTAGGCAGTCAAAATTAGACTACCAAGAAAACAATCATTATAACTAGCAATTTAACGGTATTCTGCGCTAAAATAGATCTTATTTTAACGATTCTATCAGTTCTTTTTCTGAATTCTAAGAGACACGGGATGATTATGATGACATTTCTTACAGGTCCCAACGAGACTCGAACTCGTGATCTCCTGCTTACTACGCAGGCGCTTTGCCATCTAAGCCATAGGACCACAAAATGGCTTCATCGGACAACAATTTTAAAAAGTGGTCATGACGTCACAACAGCAGTTTTACAATTGATTACTTCTATTTTAAAGTTCCCAACTGTT
Organism: Daphnia pulicaria; assembly: GCF_021234035.1. NCBI lineage: Eukaryota > Metazoa > Arthropoda > Branchiopoda > Diplostraca > Daphniidae > Daphnia > Daphnia pulicaria. The sequence continues at coordinate 19,105,705 of NC_060913.1, forward strand.
CCACAGCACAAAGAACAATTTACAAAAAAATCAACGAGATTTTCAACGATACTACGAGTCCTGGTCTCTTACTAGGAAGAGCAGATCCATGCTGCACAATTAGTTATTATGATTTGGTGTTTAAATTTCAGCATGGAAAATACCTTTGGAATTGTGCCCGAGTAGGCAGTCAAAATTAGACTACCAAGAAAATAATCATTATAACTAGCAATTTAACGGTATTCTGCGCTATAATAGAACTTATTTTAACGATTCTATCAGTTCTTTTTCTGATTTCTAAGAGACACGGGATGATTATGATGACATTTCTTACAGGTCCCAACGAGACTCGAACTCGTGATCTCCTGCTTACTAGGCATGCGCTTTGCCATCTAAGCCATAGGACCACAAAACGGCTTCATAGGACAACAATTTCAAAAATGGTCATGACGTCACAACAGCAGTTTTACAATTGATTACTTCTATTTTAAAGTTCCCAACTGTTCCACAGCACAAAGAACAATTTACAAAAATATCAACGAGATTTTAAACGATACTACGAGTCCTGGTCTCTTACTAGGAAGAGCAGATCCATGCTGCACAATTAGTTATTATGATTTGGTGTTTAAATTTCAGCATGGAAAATACCTTTGGAATTGTGCCCGAGTAGGCAGTCAAAATTAGACTACCAAGAAAATAATCATTATAACTATCAATTTAACGGTATTCTGCGCTATAATAGAACTTATTTTAACGATTCTATCAGTTCTTTTTCTGATTTCTAAGAGACACGGGATGATTATGATGACATTTCTTACAGGTCCCAACGAGACTCGAACTCGTGATCTCCTGCTTACTAGGCATGCGCTTTGCCATCTAAGCCATAGGACCACAAAACGGCTTCATAGGACAACAATTTCAAAAATGGTCATGACGTCACAACAGCAGTTTAACAATTGATTACTTCTATTTTAAAGTTCCCAACTGTTCCACAGCACAAAGAACAATTAACAAAAAAATCAACGAGATTTTCAACGATACTACGAGTCCTGGTCTCTTACTAGGAAGAGCAGATCCATGCTGCACAATTAGTTATTATGATTTGGTGTTTAAATTTTAGCATGGAAAATACCTATGGAATTGTGCCCGAGTAGGCAGTCAAAATTAGACTACCAAGAAAATAATCAATATAACTAGCAATTTAACGGTATTCTGCGCTAAAATAGATCTTATTTTAACGATTCTATCAGTTCGTTTTCTGAATTCTAAGAGACACGGGATGATTATGATGACATTTCTTACACGTCCCAACGAGACTCGAACTCGTGATCTCCTGCTTACTACGCAGGCGCTTTGCCATCTAAGCCATAGGACCACAAAACGGCTTCATAGGACAACAATCTCAAAAGTGGTCATGACGTCACAACAGCAGTTTTACAATTGATTACTTCTATTTTAAAGTTCCCAACTGTTCCACAGCACAAAGAACAATTTACAAAAAAATCAACGAGATTTTCAACGATACTACGAGTCCTGGTCTCTTACTAGGAAGAGCAGATCCATGCTGCACAATTAGTTATTATGATTTGGTGTTTAAATTTCAGCATGGAAAATACCTTTGGAATTGTGCCCGAGTAGGCAGTCAAAATTAGACTACCAAGAAAATAATCATTATAACTAGCAATTTAACGGTATTCTGCGCTATAATAGATCTTATTTTAACGATTCTATAAGTTCTTTTTCTGATTTCTAAGAGACACGGGATGATTATGATGACATTTCTTACAGGTCCCAACGAGACTCGAACTCGTGATCTCCTGCTTACTAGGCATGCGCTTTGACATCTAAGCCATAGGACCACAAAACGGCTTCATAGGACAACAATTTCAAAAATGGTCATGACGTCACAACAGCAGTTTTACAATTGATTACTTCTATTTTAAAGTTCCCAACTGTTCCACAGCACAAAGAACAATTTACAAAAATATCAACGAGATTTTCAACGATACTACGAGTCCTGGTCTCTTACTAGGAAGAGCAGATCCATGCTGCACAATTAGTTATTATGATTTGGTGTTTAAATTTCAGCATGGAAAATACCTTTGGAATTGTGCCCGAGTAGGCAGTCAAAATTAGACTACCAAGAAAATAATCATTATAACTAGCAATTTAACGGTATTCTGCGCTATAATAGAACTTATTTTAACGATTCTATCAGTTCTTTTTCTGATTTCTAAGAGACACGGGATGATTATGATGACATTTCTTACAGGTCCCAACGAGACTCGAACTCGTGATCTCCTGCTTACTAGGCATGCGCTTTGCCATCTAAGCCATAGGACCACAAAACGGCTTCATAGGACAACAATTTCAAAAATGGTCATGACGTCACAACAGCAGTTTTACAATTGATTACTTCTATTTTAAAGTTCCCAACTGTTCCACAGCACAAAGAACAATTTACAAAAATATCAACGAGATTTTCAACGATACTACGAGTCCTGGTCTCTTACTAGGAAGAGCAGATCCATGCTGCACAATTAGTTATTATGATTTGGTGTTTAAATTTCAGCATGGAAAATACCTTTGGAATTGTGCCCGAGTAGGCAGTCAAAATTAGACTACCAAGAAAACAATCATTATAACTAGCAATTTAACGGTATTCTGCGCTAAAATAGATCTTATTTTAACGATTCTATCAGTTCTTTTTCTGAATTCTAAGAGACACGGGATGATTATGATGACATTTCTTACAGGTCCCAACGAGACTTGAACTCGTGATCTCCTGCTTACTAGGCAGGCGCTTTGCCATCTAAGCCATAGGACCACAAAATGGCTTCATCGGACAACAATTTAAAAAGTGGTCATGACGTCACAACAGCAGTTTTACAATTGATTACTTCTATTTTAAAGTTCCCAACTGTTCCACAGCACAAAGAACAATTTACAAAAAAATCAACGAGATTTTCAACGATACTACGAGTCCTGGTCTCTTACTAGGAAGAGCAGATCCATGCTGCACAATTAGTTATTATGATTTGGTGTTTAAATTTCAGCATGGAAAATACCTTTGGAATTGTGCCCGAGTAGGCAGTCAAAATTAGACTACCAAGAAAATAATCATTATAACTATCAATTTAACGGTATTCTGCGCTATAATAGAACTTATTTTAACGATTCTATCAGTTCTTTTTCTGATTTCTAAGAGACACGGGATGATTATGATGACATTTCTTACAGGTCCCAACGAGACTCGAACTCGTGATCTCCTGCTTACTAGGCATGCGCTTTGCCATCTAAGCCATAGGACCACAAAACGGCTTCATAGGACAACAATTTCAAAAATGGTCATGACGTCACAACAGCAGTTTTACAATTGATTACTTCTATTTTAAAGTTCCCAACTGTTCCACAGCACAAAGAACAATTTACAAAAATATCAACGAGATTTTCAACGATACTACGAGTCCTGGTCTCTTACTAGGAAGAGCAGATCCATGCTGCACAATTAGTTATTATGATTTGGTGTTTAAATTTCAGCATGGAAAATACCTTTGGAATTGTGCCCGAGTAGGCAGTCAAAATTAGACTACCAAGAAAATAATCATTATAACTATCAATTTAACGGTATTCTGCGCTATAATAGAACTTATTTTAACGATTCTATCAGTTCTTTTTCTGATTTCTAAGAGACACGGGATGATTATGATGACATTTCTTACAGGTCCCAACGAGACTCGAACTCGTGATCTCCTGCTTACTAGGCATGCGCTTTGCCATCTAAGCCATAGGACCACAAAACGGCTTCATAGGACAACAATTTCAAAAATGGTCATGACGTCACAACAGCAGTTTAACAATTGATTACTTCTATTTTAAAGTTCCCAACTGTTCCACAGCACAAAGAACAATTAACAAAAAAATCAACGAGATTTTCAACGATACTACGAGTCCTGGTCTCTTACTAGGAAGAGCAGATCCATGCTGCACAATTAGTTATTATGATTTGGTGTTTAAATTTTAGCATGGAAAATACCTATGGAATTGTGCCCGAGTAGGCAGTCAAAATTAGACTACCAAGAAAATAATCAATATAACTAGCAATTTAACGGTATTCTGCGCTAAAATAGATCTTATTTTAACGATTCTATCAGTTCGTTTTCTGAATTCTAAGAGACACGGGATGATTATGATGACATTTCTTACAGGTCCCAACGAGACTCGAACTCGTGATCTCCTGCTTACTACGCAGGCGCTTTGCCATCTAAGCCATAGGACCACAAAACGGCTTCATAGGACAACAATCTCAAAAGTGGTCATGACGTCACAACAGCAGTTTTACAATTGATTACTTCTATTTTAAAGTTCCCAACTGTTCCACAGCACAAAGAACAATTTACAAAAAAATCAACGAGATTTTCAACGATACTACGAGTCCTGGTCTCTTACTAGAAAGAGCACATCCATGCTGCACAATTAGTTATTATGATTTGGTGTTTAAATTTCAGCATGGAAAATACCTTTGGAATTGTGCCCGAGTAGGCAGTCAAAATTAGACTACCAAGAAAATAATCATTATAACTAGCAATTTAACGGTATTCTGCGCTATAATAGAACTTATTTTAACGATTCTATAAGTTCTTTTTCTGATTTCTAAGAGACACGGGATGATTATGATGACATTTCTTACAGGTCCCAACGAGACTCGAACTCGTGATCTCCTGCTTACTAGGCATGCGCTTTGACATCTAAGCCATAGGACCACAAAACGGCTTCATAGGACAACAATTTCAAAAATGGTCATGACGTCACAACAGCAGTTTTACAATTGATTACTTCTATTTTAAAGTTCCCAACTGTTCCACAGCACAAAGAACAATTTACAAAAATATCAACGAGATTTTCAACGATACTACGAGTCCTGGTCTCTTACTAGGAAGAGCAGATCCATGCTGCACAATTAGTTATTATGATTTGGTGTTTAAATTTCAGCATGGAAAATACCTTTGGAATTGTGCCCGAGTAGGCAGTCAAAATTAGACTACCAAGAAAATAATCATTATAACTATCAATTTAACGGTATTCTGCGCTATAATAGAACTTATTTTAACGATTCTATCAGTTCTTTTTCTGATTTCTAAGAGACATGGGATGATTATGATGACATTTCTTACAGGTCCCAACGAGACTCGAACTCGTGATCTCCTGCTTACTAGGCAGGCGCTTTGCCATCTAAGCCATAGGACCACAAAATGGCTTCATAGGACAACAATTTCAAAAATGGTCATGACGTCACAACAGCAGTTTTACAATTGATTACTTCTATTTTAAAGTTCCCAACTGTTCCACAGCACAAAGAACAATTTACAAAAAAATCAACGAGATTTTCAACGATACTACGAGTCCTGGTCTCTTACTAGGAAGAGCAGATCCATGCTGCACAATTAGTTATTATGATTTGGTGTTTAAATTTCAGCATGGAAAATACCTTTGGAATTGTGCCCGAGTAGGCAGTCAAAATTAGACTACCAAGACAATAATCATTATAACTAGCTATTTAACGGTATTCTGCGCTAAAATAGATCTTATTTTAACGATTCTATCAGTTCTTTTTCTGAATTCTAAGAGACACGGGATGATTATGATGACATTTCTTACAGGTCCAAACGAGACTCGAACTCGTGATCTCCTGCTTACTAGGCAGGCGCTTTGCCATCTAAGCCATAGGACCATAAAACGGCTTCATAGGACAACAATTTAAAAAGTGGTCATGACGTCACAACAGCAGTTTTACAATTGATTACTTCTATTTTAAAGTTCCCAACTGTTCCACAGCACAAAGAACAATTAACAAAAAAATCAACGAGATTTTCAACGATACTACGAGTCCTGGTCTCTTACTAGGAAGAGCAGATCCATGCTGCACAATTAGTTATTATGATTTGGTGTTTAAATTTCAGCATGGAAAATACCTTTGGAATTGTGCCCGAGTAGGCAGTCAAAATTAGACTACCAAGAAAACAATCATTATAACTAGCAATTTAACGGTATTCTGCGCTAAAATAGATCTTATTTTAACGATTCTATCAGTTCTTTTTCTGAATTCTAAGAGACACGGGATGATTATGATGACATTTCTTACAGGTCCCAACGAGACTCGAACTCGTGATCTCCTGCTTACTAGGCAGGCGCTTTGCCATCTAAGCCATAGGACCACAAAATGGCTTCATCGGACAACAATTTAAAAAGTGGTCATGACGTCACAACAGCAGTTTTACAATTGATTACTTCTATTTTAAAGTTCCCAACTGTTCCACAGCACAAAGAACAATTTACAAAAAAATCAACGAGATTTTCAACGATACTACGAGTCCTGGTCTCTTACTAGGAAGAGCAGATCCATGCTGCACAATTAGTTATTATGATTTGGTGTTTAAATTTCAGCATGGAAAATACCTTTGGAATTGTGCCCGAGTAGGCAGTCAAAATTAGACTACCAAGAAAATAATCATTATAACTAGCAATTTAACGGTATTCTGCGCTAAAATAGATCTTATTTTAACGATTCTATCAGTTCTTTTTCTGAATTCTAAGAGACACGGGATGATTATGATGACATTTCTTACAGGTCCCAACGAGACTCGAACTCGTGATCTCCTGCTTACTAGGCAGGCGCTTTGCCATCTAAGCCATAGGACCACAAAATGGCTTCATCGGACAACAATTTAAAAAGTGGTCATGACGTCACAACAGCAGTTTTACAATTGATTACTTCTATTTTAAAGTTCCCAACTGTTCCACAGCACAAAGAACAATTTACAAAAATATCAACGAGTCCTGGTCTCTTACTAGGAAGGGCAGATCCATGCTGCACAATTAGTTATTATGATTTGGTGTTTAAATTTCAGCATGGAAAATACCTTTGGAATTGTGCCCGAGTAGGCAGTCAAAATTAGACTACCAAGAAAACAATCATTATAACTAGCAATTTAACGGTATTCTGCGCTAAAATAGATCTTATTTTAACGATTCTATCAGTTCTTTTTCTGAATTCTAAGAGACACGGGATGATTATGATGACATTTCTTACAGGTCCCAACGAGACTCGAACTCGTGATCTCCTGCTTACTAGGCAGGCGCTTTGCCATCTAAGCCATAGGACCACAAAATGGCTTCATCGGACAACAATTTAAAAAGTGGTCATGACGTCACAACAGCAGTTTTACAATTGATTACTTCTATTTTAAAGTTCCCAACTGTTCCACAGCACAAAGAACAATTTACAAAAAAATCAACGAGATTTTCAACGATACTACGAGTCCTGGTCTCTTACTAGGAAGAGCAGATCCATGCTGCACAATTAGTTATTATGATTTGGTGTTTAAATTTCAGCATGGAAAATACCTTTGGAATTGTGCCCGAGTAGGCAGTCAAAATTAGACTACCAAGAAAATAATCATTATAACTAGCAATTTAACGGTATTCTGCGCTAAAATAGATCTTATTTTAACGATTCTATCAGTTCTTTTTCTGAATTCTAAGAGACACGGGATGATTATGATGACATTTCTTACAGGTCCCAACGAGACTCGAACTCGTGATCTCCTGCTTACTAGGCAGGCGCTTTGCCATCTAAGCCATAGGACCACAAAATGGCTTCATCGGACAACAATTTAAAAAGTGGTCATGACGTCACAACAGCAGTTTTACAATTGATTACTTCTATTTTAAAGTTCCCAACTGTTCCACAGCACAAAGAACAATTTACAAAAATATCAACGAGTCCTGGTCTCTTACTAGGAAGAGCAGATCCATGCTGCACAATTAGTTATTATGATTTGGTGTTTAAATTTCAGCATGGAAAATACCTTTGGAATTGTGCCCGAGTAGGCAGTCAAAATTAGACTACCAAGAAAATAATCATTATAACTAGCAATTTAACGGTATTCTGCGCTAAAATAGATCTTATTTTAACGATTCTATCAGTTCTTTTTCTGAATTCTTAGAGACACGGGATGATTAAGATGACATTTCTTACAGGTCCCAACGAGACTCGAGCTCGTGATCTCTTGCTTACTAGGCAGGCGCTTTGCCATCTAAGCCATAGGACCATAAAACGGCTTCATAGGACAACAATTTAAAAAGTGGTCATGACGTCACAACAGCAGTTTTACAATTGATTACTTCTATTTTAAAGTTCCCAACTGTTCCACAGCACAAAGAACAATTAACAAAAAAATCAACGAGATTTTCAACGATACTACGAGTCCTGGTCTCTTACTAGGAAGAGCAGATCCATGCTGCACAATTAGTTATTATGATTTGGTGTTTAAATTTCAGCATGGAAAATACCTTTGGAATTGTGCCCGAGTAGGCAGTCAAAATTAGACTACCAAGACAATAATCATTATAACTAGCTATTTAACGGTATTCTGCGCTAAAATAGATCTTATTTTAACGATTCTATCAGTTCTTTTTCTGAATTCTAAGAGACACGGGATAATTATGATGACATTTCTTACAGGTCCCAACGAGACTCGAACTTGTGATCTCCTGCTTACTAGGCAGGCGCTTTGCCATCTAAGCCATAGGACCACAAAATGGCTTCATCGGACAACAATTTAAAAAGTGGTCATGACGTCACAACAGCAGTTTTACAATTGATTACTTCTATTTAAAAGTTCCCAACTGTTCCACAGCACAAAGAACAATTTACAAAAAAATCAACGAGATTTTCAACGATACTACGAGTCCTGGTCTCTTACTAGGAAGAGCAGATCCATGCTGCACAATTAGTTATTATGATTTGGTGTTTAAATTTCAGCATGGAAAATACCTTTGGAATTGTGCCCGAGTAGGCAGTCAAAATTAGACTACCAAGAAAATAATCATTATAACTAGCAATTTAACGGTATTCTGCGCTAAAATAGATCTTATTTTAACGATTCTATCAGTTCTTTTTCTGAATTCTAAGAGACACGGGATGATTATGATGACATTTCTTACAGGTCCCAACGAGACTCGAACTCGTGATCTCCTGCTTACTAGGCAAGCGCTTTGCCATCTAAGCCATAGGACCACAAAACGGATTCATAGGACAACAATTTAAAAAGTGGTCATGACGTCACAACAGCAGTTTTACAATTGATTACTTCTATTTTAAAGTTCCCAACTGTTCCACAGCACAAAGAACAATTTACAAAAAAATTAACGAGATTTTCAACGATACTACGAGTCCTGGTCTCTTACTAGGAAGAGCAGATCCACGCTGCACAATTAGTTATTATGATTTGGTGTTTAAATTTCAGCATGGAAAATACCTTTGGAATTGTGCCCGAGTAGGCAGTCAAAATTAGACTACCAAGAAAATAATCATTATAACTAGCAATTTAACGGTATTCTGCGCTAAAATAGATCTTATTTTAACGATTCTATCAGTTCTTTTTCTGAATTCTAAGAGACACGGGATGATTATGATGACATTTCTTACAGGTCCCAACGAGACTCGAACTCGTGATCTCCTGCTTACTAGGCAGGCGCTTTGCCATCTAAGCCATAGGACCACAAAACGGCTTCATAGGACAACAATCTCAAAAGTGGTCATGACGTCACAACAGCAGTTTTACAATTGATTACCTTTATTTTAAAGTTCCCAACTGTTCCACAGCACAAAGAACAATTTACAAAAATATCAACGAGATTTTCAACGATACTACGAGTCCTGGTCTCTTACTAGGAAGAGCAGATCCATGCTGCACAATTAGTTATTATGATTTGGTGTTTAAATTTCAGCATGGAAAATACCTTTGGAATTGTGCCCGAGTAGGCAGTCAAAATTAGACTACCAAGAAAATAATCATTATAACTAGCAATTTAACGGTATTCTGCGCTATAATAGAACTTATTTTAACGATTCTATCAGTTCTTTTTCTGATTTCTAAGAGACACGGGATGATTATGATGACATTTCTTACAGGTCCCAACGAGTCTCGAACTCGTGATCTCCTGCTTACTAGGCAGGCGCTTTGCCATCTAAGCCATAGGACCACAAAACGGCTTCATAGGACAACAATCTCAAAAGTGGTCATGACGTCACAACAGCAGTTTTACAATTGATTACCTTTATTTTAAAGTTCCCAACTGTTCCACAGCAAAAAGAACAATTTACAAAAAAATCAACGAGATTTTCAACGATACTACGAGTTCTGGTCTCTTACTAGGAAGAGCAGATCCATGCTGCACAATTAGTTATTATGATTTGGTGTTTAAATTTCAGCATGGAAAATACCTTTGGAATTGTGCCCGAGTAGGCAGTCAAAATTAGACTACCAAGAAAATAATCATTATAACTAGCAATTTAACGGTATTCTGCGCTATAATAGAACTTATTTTAACGATTCTATCAGTTCTTTTTCTGATTTCTAAGAGACACGGGATGATTATGATGACATTTCTTACAGGTCCCAACGAGTCTCGAACTCGTGATCTCCTGCTTACTAGGCAGGCGCTTTGCCATCTAAGCCATAGGACCACAAAACGGCTTCATAGGACAACAATCTCAAAAGTGGTCATGACGTCACAACAGCAGTTTTACAATTGATTACCTTTATTTTAAAGTTCCCAACTGTTCCACAGCAAAAAGAACAATTTACAAAAAAATCAACGAGATTTTCAACGATACTACGAGTTCTGGTCTCTTACTAGGAAGAGCAGATCCATGCTGCACAATTAGTTATTATGATTTGGTGTTTAAATTTTAGCATGGAAAATACCTATGGAATTGTGCCCTAGTAGGCAGTCAAAATTAGACTACCAAGAAAATAATCATTATAACTAGCAATTTAACGGTATTCTGCGCTATAATAGAATTTATTTTAACGATTCTATCAGTTCTTTTTCTGATTTCTAAGAGACACGGGATGATTATGATGACATTTCTTACAGGTCCCAACGAGACTCGAACTCGTGATCTCCTGCTTACTAGGCAGGCGCTTTGCCATCTAAGCCATAGGACCACAAAACGGCTTCATAGGACAACAATCTCAAAAGTGGTCATGACGTCACAACAGCAGTTTTACAATTGATTACCTTTATTTTAAAGTTCCCAACTGTTCCACAGCACAAAGAACAATTTACAAAAATATCAACGAGATTTTCAACGATACTACGAGTCCTGGTCTCTTACTAGGAAGAGCAGATCCATGCTGCACAATTAGTTATTATGATTTGGTGTTTAAATTTTAGCATGGAAAATACCTATGGAATTGTGCCCTAGTAGGCAGTCAAAATTAGACTACCAAGAAAATAATCATTATAACTAGCAATTTAACGGTATTCTGCGCTATAATAGAACTTATTTTAACGATTCTATCAGTTCTTTTTCTGATTTCTAAGAGACACGGGATGATTATGATGACATTTCTTACAGGTCCCAACGAGACTCGAACTCGTGATCTCCTGCTTACTAGGCAGGCGCTTTGCCATCTAAGCCATAGGACCACAAAACGGCTTCATAGGACAACAATCTCAAAAGTGGTCATGACGTCACAACAGCAGTTTTACAATTGATTACCTTTATTTTAAAGTTCCCAACTGTTCCACAGCACAAAGAACAATTTACAAAAATATCAACGAGATTTTCAACGATACTACGAGTCCTGGTCTCTTACTAGGAAGAGCAGATCCATGCTGCACAATTAGTTATTATGATTTGGTGTTTAAATTTCAGCATGGAAAATACCTTTGGAATTGTGCCCGAGTAGACAGTCAAAATTAGACTACCAAGAAAATAATCATTATAACTAGCAATTTAACGGTATTCTGCGCTATAATAGAACTTATTTTAACGATTCTATCAGTTCTTTTTCTGATTTCTAAGAGACACGGGATGATTATGAAGACATCTCTTACAGGTCCCAACGAGTCTCGAACTCGTGATCTCCTGCTTACTAGGCAGGCGCTTTGCCATCTAAGCCATAGGACCACAAAACGGCTTCATAGGACAACAATCTCAAAAGTGGTCATGACGTCCCAACAGCAGTTTTACAATTGATTACCTTTATTTTAAAGTTCCCAACTGTTCCACAGCACAAAGAACAATTTACAAAAAAATCAACGAGATTTTCAACGATACTACGAGTTCTGGTCTCTTACTAGGAAGAGCAGATCCATGCTGCACAATTAGTTATTATGATTTGGTGTTTAAATTTTAGCATGGAAAATACCTATGGAATTGTGCCCTAGTAGGCAGTCAAAATTAGACTACCAAGAAAATAATCATTATAACTAGCAATTTAACGGTATTCTGCGCTATAATAGAATTTATTTTAACGATTCTATCAGTTCTTTTTCTGATTTCTAAGAGACACGGGATGATTATGATGACATTTCTTACAGGTCCCAACGAGACTCGAACTCGTGATCTCCTGCTTACTAGGCAGGCGCTTTGCCATCTAAGCCATAGGACCACAAAACGGCTTCATAGGACAACAATCTCAAAAGTGGTCATGACGTCACAACAGCAGTTTTACAATTGATTACCTTTATTTTAAAGTTCCCAACTGTTCCACAGCACAAAGAACAATTTACAAAAATATCAACGAGATTTTCAACGATACTACGAGTCCTGGTCTCTTACTAGGAAGAGCAGATCCATGCTGCACAATTAGTTATTATGATTTGGTGTTTAAATTTTAGCATGGAAAATACCTATGGAATTGTGCCCTAGTAGGCAGTCAAAATTAGACTACCAAGAAAATAATCATTATAACTAGCAATTTAACGGTATTCTGCGCTATAATAGAACTTATTTTAACGATTCTATCAGTTCTTTTTCTGATTTCTAAGAGACACGGGATGATTATGATGACATTTCTTACAGGTCCCAACGAGACTCGAACTCGTGATCTCCTGCTTACTAGGCAGGCGCTTTGCCATCTAAGCCATAGGACCACAAAACGGCTTCATAGGACAACAATCTCAAAAGTGGTCATGACGTCACAACAGCAGTTTTACAATTGATTACCTTTATTTTAAAGTTCCCAACTGTTCCACAGCACAAAGAACAATTTACAAAAATATCAACGAGATTTTCAACGATACTACGAGTCCTGGTCTCTTACTAGGAAGAGCAGATCCATGCTGCACAATTAGTTATTATGATTTGGTGTTTAAATTTTAGCATGGAAAATACCTATGGAATTGTGCCCTAGTAGGCAGTCAAAATTAGACTACCAAGAAAATAATCATTATAACTAGCAATTTAACGGTATTCTGCGCTATAATAGAATTTATTTTAACGATTCTATCAGTTCTTTTTCTGATTTCTAAGAGACACGGGATGATTATGATGACATTTCTTACAGGTCCCAACGAGACTCGAACTCGTGATCTCCTGCTTACTAGGCAGGCGCTTTGCCATCTAAGCCATAGGACCACAAAACGGCTTCATAGGACAACAATCTCAAAAGTGGTCATGACGTCACAACAGCAGTTTTACAATTGATTACCTTTATTTTAAAGTTCCCAACTGTTCCACAGCACAAAGAACAATTTACAAAAATATCAACGAGATTTTCAACGATACTACGAGTCCTGGTCTCTTACTAGGAAGAGCAGATCCATGCTGCACAATTAGTTATTATGATTTGGTGTTTAAATTTTAGCATGGAAAATACCTATGGAATTGTGCCCTAGTAGGCAGTCAAAATTAGACTACCAAGAAAATAATCATTATAACTAGCAATTTAACGGTATTCTGCGCTATAATAGAACTTATTTTAACGATTCTATCAGTTCTTTTTCTGATTTCTAAGAGACACGGGATGATTATGATGACATTTCTTACAGGTCCCAACGAGACTCGAACTCGTGATCTCCTGCTTACTAGGCAGGCGCTTTGCCATCTAAGCCATAGGACCACAAAACGGCTTCATAGGACAACAATCTCAAAAGTGGTCATGACGTCACAACAGCAGTTTTACAATTGATTACCTTTATTTTAAAGTTCCCAACTGTTCCACAGCACAAAGAACAATTTACAAAAATATCAACGAGATTTTCAACGATACTACGAGTCCTGGTCTCTTACTAGGAAGAGCAGATCCATGCTGCACAATTAGTTATTATGATTTGGTGTTTAAATTTCAGCATGGAAAATACCTTTGGAATTGTGCCCGAGTAGGCAGTCAAAATTAGACTACCAAGAAAATAATCATTATAACTAGCAATTTAACGGTATTCTGCGCTATAATAGAACTTATTTTAACGATTCTATCAGTTCTTTTTCTGATTTCTAAGAGACACGGGATGATTATGAAGACATCTCTTACAGGTCCCAACGAGTCTCGAACTCGTGATCTCCTGCTTACTAGGCAGGCGCTTTGCCATCTAAGCCATAGGACCACAAAACGGCTTCATAGGACAACAATCTCAAAAGTGGTCATGACGTCACCACAGCAGTTTTACAATTGATTACCTTTATTTTAAAGTTCCCAACTGTTCCACAGCACAAAGAACAATTTACAAAAAAATCAACGAGATTTTCAACGATACTACGAGTTCTGGTCTCTTACTAGGAAGAGCAGATCCATGCTGCACAATTAGTTATTATGATTTGGTGTTTAAATTTTAGCATGGAAAATACCTATGGAATTGTGCCCTAGTAGGCAGTCAAAATTAGACTACCAAGAAAATAATCATTATAACTAGCAATTTAACGGTATTCTGCGCTATAATAGAATTTATTTTAACGATTCTATCAGTTCTTTTTCTGATTTCTAAGAGACACGGGATGATTATGATGACATTTCTTACAGGTCCCAACGAGACTCGAACTCGTGATCTCCTGCTTACTAGGCAGGCGCTTTGCCATCTAAGCCATAGGACCACAAAACGGCTTCATAGGACAACAATCTCAAAAGTGGTCATGACGTCACAACAGCAGTTTTACAATTGATTACCTTTATTTTAAAGTTCCCAACTGTTCCACAGCACAAACAACAATTTACAAAAATATCAACGAGATTTTCAACGATACTACGAGTCCTGGTCTCTTACTAGGAAGAGCAGATCCATGCTGCACAATAAGTTATTATGATTTGGTGTTTAAATTTCAGCATGGAAAATACCTATGGAATTGTGCCCGAGTAGGCAGTCAAAATTAGACTACCAAGAAAATAATCATTATAACTAGCAATTTAACGGTATTCTGCGCTATAATAGAACTTATTTTAACGATTCTATCAGTTCTTTTTCTGATTTCTAAGAGACACGGGATGATTATGATGACTTTTCTTACAGGTCCCAACGAGACTCGAACTCGTGATCTCCTGCTTACTAGGCAGGCGCTTTGCCATCTAAGCCATAGGACCACAAAACGGCTTCATAGGACAACAATTTTAAAAGTGGTCATGACGTCACAAAAGCAGTTTTACAATTGATTACTTCTATTTTAAAGTTCCCAACTGTTCCAAACAATTTACAAAAAAATCGACGAGATTTTCAACGATACTACGAGTCCTGGTCTCTTACTAGGAAGAGCAGATCCATGCTGCACAATTAGTTATTATGATTTGGTGTTTAAATTTTAGCATCGAAAATACCTATGGAATTGTGCCCGAGTAGGCAGTAAAAATTAGACTACCAAGAAAATAATCATTATAACTAGCAATTTAACGGTATTCTGCGCTATAATAGAACTTATTTTAACGATTCTATCAGTTCTTTTTCTGATTTCTAAGAGACACGGGATGATTATGATGACATTTCTTACAGGTCCCAACGAGACTCGAACTCGTGATCTCCTGCTTACTAGGCAGGCGCTTTGCCATCTAAGCCATAGGACCACAAAACGACTTCATAGGACAACAATTAAAAAAATGGTCATGACGTCAGAACAGCAGTTTTACAATTGATTACTTCTATTTTAAAGTTCCCAACTGTTCCACAGCACAAAAACAATTTACAAAAAAATCAACGAGATTTTCAACGATACTACGAGTCCTGGTCTCTTACTAGGAAGAGCAGATCCATGCTGCACAATTAGTTATTATGATTTGGTGTTTAAATATCAGCATGGAAAATACCTTTGGAATTGTGCCCGAGTAGGCAGTCAAAATTAGACTACCAAGAAAATAATCATTATAACTAGCAATTTAACGGTATTCTGCGCTAAAATAGATCTTATTTTAACGATTCTATCAGTTCTTTTTCTGAATTCTAAGAGACACGGGATGATTATGATGACATTTCTTACAGGTCCTAATGAGACTCGAACTCGTGATTTCCTGCTTACTAGGCAGGCGCTTTGCCATCTAAGCCATAGGACCACAAAACGGCTTCATAGGACAACAATTTAAAAAGTGGTCATGACGTCACAAAAGCAGTTTTACAAATGATTACTTCTATTTTAAAGTTCCCAACTGTTCCAAACAATTTACAAAAAAATCAACGAGATTTTCAACGATACTACGAGTCCTGGTCTCTTACTAGGAAGAGCAGATCCATGCTGCACAATTAGTTATTATGATTTGGTGTTTAAATTTTAGCATGGAAAATACCTATGGAATTGTGCCCTAGTAGGCAGTCAAAATTAGACTACCAAGAAAATAATCATTATAACTAGCAATTTAACGGTATTCTGCGCTATAATAGAATTTATTTTAACGATTCTATCAGTTCTTTTTCTGATTTCTAAGAGACACGGGATGATTATGATGACATTTCTTACAGGTCCCAACGAGACTCGAACTCGTGATCTCCTGCTTACTAGGCAGGCGCTTTGCCATCTAAGCCATAGGACCACAAAACGGCTTCATAGGACAACAATCTCAAAAGTGGTCATGACGTCACAACAGCAGTTTTACAATTGATTACCTTTATTTTAAAGTTCCCAACTGTTCCACAGCACAAACAACAATTTACAAAAATATCAACGAGATTTTCAACGATACTACGAGTCCTGGTCTCTTACTAGGAAGAGCAGATCCATGCTGCACAATAAGTTATTATGATTTGGTGTTTAAATTTCAGCATGGAAAATACCTATGGAATTGTGCCCGAGTAGGCAGTCAAAATTAGACTACCAAGAAAATAATCATTATAACTAGCAATTTAACGGTATTCTGCGCTATAATAGAACTTATTTTAACGATTCTATCAGTTCTTTTTCTGATTTCTAAGAGACACGGGATGATTATGATGACATTTCTTACAGGTCCCAACGAGACTCGAACTCGTGATCTCCTGCTTACTAGGCAGGCGCTTTGCCATCTAAGCCATAGGACCACAAAACGGCTTCATAGGACAACAATTTTAAAAGTGGTCATGACGTCACAAAAGCAGTTTTACAATTGATTACTTCTATTTTAAAGTTCCCAACTGTTCCAAACAATTTACAAAAAAATCGACGAGATTTTCAACGATACTACGAGTCCTGGTCTCTTACTAGGAAGAGCAGATCCATGCTGCACAATTAGTTATTATGATTTGGTGTTTAAATTTTAGCATCGAAAATACCTATGGAATTGTGCCCGAGTAGGCAGTAAAAATTAGACTACCAAGAAAATAATCATTATAACTAGCAATTTAACGGTATTCTGCGCTATAATAGAACTTATTTTAACGATTCTATCAGTTCTTTTTCTGATTTCTAAGAGACACGGGATGATTATGATGACATTTCTTACAGGTCCCAACGAGACTCGAACTCGTGATCTCCTGCTTACTAGGCAGGCGCTTTGCCATCTAAGCCATAGGACCACAAAACGACTTCATAGGACAACAATTAAAAAAATGGTCATGACGTCAGAACAGCAGTTTTACAATTGATTACTTCTATTTTAAAGTTCCCAACTGTTCCACAGCACAAAAACAATTTACAAAAAAATCAACGAGATTTTCAACGATACTACGAGTCCTGGTCTCTTACTAGGAAGAGCAGATCCATGCTGCACAATTAGTTATTATGATTTGGTGTTTAAATATCAGCATGGAAAATACCTTTGGAATTGTGCCCGAGTAGGCAGTCAAAATTAGACTACCAAGAAAATAATCATTATAACTAGCAATTTAACGGTATTCTGCGCTAAAATAGATCTTATTTTAACGATTCTATCAGTTCTTTTTCTGAATTCTAAGAGACACGGGATGATTATGATGACATTTCTTACAGGTCCTAATGAGACTCGAACTCGTGATTTCCTGCTTACTAGGCAGGCGCTTTGCCATCTAAGCCATAGGACCACAAAACGGCTTCATAGGACAACAATTTAAAAAGTGGTCATGACGTCACAAAAGCAGTTTTACAAATGATTACTTCTATTTTAAAGTTCCCAACTGTTCCAAACAATTTACAAAAAAATCAACGAGATTTTCAACGATACTACGAGTCCTGGTCTCTTACTAGGAAGAGCAGATCCATGCTGCACAATTAGTTATTATGATTTGGTGTTTAAATTTTAGCATCGAAAATACCTATGGAATTGTGCCCGAGTAGGCAGTAAAAATTAGACTACCAAGAAAATAATCATTATAACTAGCAATTTAACGGTATTCTGCGCTATAATAGAACTTATTTTAACGATTCTATCAGTTCTTTTTCGGATTTCTAAGAGACACGGGATGATTATGATGACATTTCTTACAGGTCCCAACGAGACTCGAACTCGTGACTTCCTGCTTACTAGGCAGGCGCTTTGCCATCTAAGCCATAGGACCACAAAACGGCTTCATAAGACAACAATTTAAAAAGTGGTCATGACGTCACAACAGCAGTTTTACAATTGATTACTTCTATTTTAAAGTTCCCAACTGTTCCAAACAATTTACAAAAAAATCAACGAGATTTTCAACGATACTACGAGTCCTGGTCTCTTACTAGGAAGAGCAGATCCATGCTGGACAATGAGTTATTATGATTTGGTGTTTAAATTTTAGCATGGAAAATACCTATGGAATTGTGCCCTAGTAGGCAGTCAAAATTAGACTACCAAGAAAATAATCATTATAACTAGCAATTTAACGGTATTCTGCGCTATAATAGAACTTATTTTAACGATTCTATCAGTTCTTTTTCTGATTTCTAAGAGACACGGGATGATTATGATGACATTTCTTACAGGTCCCAACGAGACTCGAACTCGTGATCTCTTGCTTACTAGGCAGGCGCTTTGCCATCTAAGCCATAGGACCACAAAACGGCTTCATAGGACAACAATCTCAAAAGTGGTCATGACGTCACAACAGCAGTTTTACAATTGATTACCTTTATTTTAAAGTTCCCAACTGTTCCACAGCACAAAGAACAATTTACAAAAATATCAACGAGATTTTCAACGATACTACGAGTCCTGGTCTCTTACTAGGAAGAGCAGATCCATGCTGCACAATTAGTTATTATGATTTGGTGTTTAAATTTTAGCATGGAAAATACCTATGGAATTGTGCCCTAGTAGGCAGTCAAAATTAGACTACCAAGAAAATAATCATTATAACTAGCAATTTAACGGTATTCTGCGCTATAATAAAGTTATTTTAACGATTCTATCAGTTCTTTTTCTGATTTCTTAGAGACACGGGATGATTATGATGACATTTCTTACAGGTCCCAACGAGACTCGAACTCGTGATCTCCTGCTTACTAGGCAGGCGCTTTGCCATCTAAGCCATAGGACCACAAAACGGCTTCATAGGACAACAATTTCAAAAATGGTCATGACGTCACAACAGCAGTTTTACAATTGATTACCTTTATTTTAAAGTTCCCAACTGTTCCACAGCACAAAGAACAATTTACAAAAATATCAACGAGATTTTCAACGATACTACGAGTCCTGGTCTCTTACTAGGAAGAGCAGATCCATGCTGGACAATGAGTTATTATGATTTGGTGTTTAAATTTTAGCATGGAAAATACCTATGGAATTGTGCCCTAGTAGGCAGTCAAAATTAGACTACCAAGAAAATAATCATTATAACTAGCAATTTAACGGTATTCTGCGCTATAATAGAACTTATTTTAACGATTCTATCAGTTCTTTTTCTGATTTCTAAGAGACACGGGATGATTATGATGACATTTCTTACAGGTCCCAACGAGACTCGAACTCGTGATCTCTTGCTTACTAGGCAGGCGCTTTGCCATCTAAGCCATAGGACCACAAAACGGCTTCATAGGACAACAATCTCAAAAGTGGTCATGACGTCACAACAGCAGTTTTACAATTGATTACCTTTATTTTAAAGTTCCCAACTGTTCCACAGCACAAAGAACAATTTACAAAAATATCAACGAGATTTTCAACGATACTACGAGTCCTGGTCTCTTACTAGGAAGAGCAGATCCATGCTGCACAATTAGTTATTATGATTTGGTGTTTAAATTTTAGCATGGAAAATACCTATGGAATTGTGCCCTAGTAGGCAGTCAAAATTAGACTACCAAGAAAATAATCATTATAACTAGCAATTTAACGGTATTCTGCGCTATAATAAAGTTATTTTAACGATTCTATCAGTTCTTTTTCTGATTTCTTAGAGACACGGGATGATTATGATGACATTTCTTACAGGTCCCAACGAGACTCGAACTCGTGATCTCCTGCTTACTAGGCAGGCGCTTTGCCATCTAAGCCATAGGACCACAAAACGGCTTCATAGGACAACAATTTCAAAAATGGTCATGACGTCACAACAGCAGTTTTACAATTGATTACCTTTATTTTAAAGTTCCCAACTGTTCCACAGCACAAAGAACAATTTACAAAAATATCAACGAGATTTTCAACGATACTACGAGTCCTGGTCTCTTACTAGGAAGAGCAGATCCATGCTGCACAATTAGTTATTATGATTTGGTGTTTAAATTTTAGCATGGAAAATACCTATGGAATTGTGCCCTAGTAGGCAGTCAAAATTAGACTACCAAGAAAATCATCATTATAACTAGCAATTTAACGGTATTCTGCGCTAAAATAGATCTTATTTTAACGATTCTATCAGTTTTTTTTCTGAATTCTAAGAGACACGGGATGATTATGATGACATTTCATACAGGTCCCAACGAGACTCGAACTCGTGATCTCCTGCTTACTAGGCAGGCGCTTTGCCATCTAAGCCATAGGACCACAAAACGGCTTCATAGGACAACAATCTCAAAAGTGGTCATGACGTCACAACAGCAGTTTTACAATTGATTACCTTTATTTTAAAGTTCCCAACTGTTCCACAGCACAAAGAACAATTTACAAAAATATCAACGAGATTTTCAACGATACTACGAGTCCTGGTCTCTTACTAGGAAGAGCAGATCCATGCTGCACAATTAGTTATTATGATTTGGTGTTTAAATTTTAGCATGGAAAATACCTATGGAATTGTGCCCTAGTAGGCAGTCAAAATTAGACTACCAAGAAAATAATCATTATAACTAGCAATTTAACGGTATTCTGCGCTATAATAAAGTTATTTTAACGATTCTATCAGTTCTTTTTCTGATTTCTAAGAGACACGGGATGATTATGATGACATTTCTTACAGGTCCCAACGAGACTCGAACTCGTGATCTCCTGCTTACTAGGCAGGCGCTTTGCCATCTAAGCCATAGGACCACAAAACGGCTTCATAGGACAACAATTTTAAAAGTGGTCATGACGTCACAAAAGCAGTTTTACAATTGATTACTTCTATTTTAAAGTTCCCAACTGTTCCAAACAATTTACAAAAAAATCGACGAGATTTTCAACGATACTACGAGTCCTGGTCTCTTACTAGGAAGAGCAGATCCATGCTGCACAATTAGTTATTATGATTTGGTGTTTAAATTTTAGCATCGAAAATACCTATGGAATTGTGCCCGAGTAGGCAGTAAAAATTAGACTACCAAGAAAATAATCATTATAACTAGCAATTTAACGGTATTCTGCGCTATAATAGAACTTATTTTAACGATTCTATCAGTTCTTTTTCTGATTTCTAAGAGACACGGGATGATTATGATGACATTTCTTACAGGTCCCAACGAGACTCGAACTCGTGATCTCCTGCTTACTAGGCAGGCGCTTTGCCATCTAAGCCATAGGACCACAAAACGACTTCATAGGACAACAATTAAAAAAATGGTCATGACGTCAGAACAGCAGTTTTACAATTGATTACTTCTATTTTAAAGTTCCCAACTGTTCCACAGCACAAAAACAATTTACAAAAAAATCAACGAGATTTTCAACGATACTACGAGTCCTGGTCTCTTACTAGGAAGAGCAGATCCATGCTGCACAATTAGTTATTATGATTTGGTGTTTAAATATCAGCATGGAAAATACCTTTGGAATTGTGCCCGAGTAGGCAGTCAAAATTAGACTACCAAGAAAATAATCATTATAACTAGCAATTTAACGGTATTCTGCGCTAAAATAGATCTTATTTTAACGATTCTATCAGTTCTTTTTCTGAATTCTAAGAGACACGGGATGATTATGATGACATTTCTTACAGGTCCTAATGAGACTCGAACTCGTGATTTCCTGCTTACTAGGCAGGCGCTTTGCCATCTAAGCCATAGGACCACAAAACGGCTTCATAGGACAACAATTTAAAAAGTGGTCATGACGTCACAAAAGCAGTTTTACAAATGATTACTTCTATTTTAAAGTTCCCAACTGTTCCAAACAATTTACAAAAAAATCAACGAGATTTTCAACGATACTACGAGTCCTGGTCTCTTACTAGGAAGAGCAGATCCATGCTGCACAATTAGTTATTATGATTTGGTGTTTAAATTTTAGCATCGAAAATACCTATGGAATTGTGCCCGAGTAGGCAGTAAAAATTAGACTACCAAGAAAATAATCATTATAACTAGCAATTTAACGGTATTCTGCGCTATAATAGAACTTATTTTAACGATTCTATCAGTTCTTTTTCGGATTTCTAAGAGACACGGGATGATTATGATGACATTTCTTACAGGTCCCAACGAGACTCGAACTCGTGACTTCCTGCTTACTAGGCAGGCGCTTTGCCATCTAAGCCATAGGACCACAAAACGGCTTCATAAGACAACAATTTAAAAAGTGGTCATGACGTCACAACAGCAGTTTTACAATTGATTACTTCTATTTTAAAGTTCCCAACTGTTCCAAACAATTTACAAAAAAATCAACGAGATTTTCAACGATACTACGAGTCCTGGTCTCTTACTAGGAAGAGCAGATCCATGCTGGACAATGAGTTATTATGATTTGGTGTTTAAATTTTAGCATGGAAAATACCTATGGAATTGTGCCCTAGTAGGCAGTCAAAATTAGACTACCAAGAAAATAATCATTATAACTAGCAATTTAACGGTATTCTGCGCTATAATAGAACTTATTTTAACGATTCTATCAGTTCTTTTTCTGATTTCTAAGAGACACGGGATGATTATGATGACATTTCTTACAGGTCCCAACGAGACTCGAACTCGTGATCTCTTGCTTACTAGGCAGGCGCTTTGCCATCTAAGCCATAGGACCACAAAACGGCTTCATAGGACAACAATCTCAAAAGTGGTCATGACGTCACAACAGCAGTTTTACAATTGATTACCTTTATTTTAAAGTTCCCAACTGTTCCACAGCACAAAGAACAATTTACAAAAATATCAACGAGATTTTCAACGATACTACGAGTCCTGGTCTCTTACTAGGAAGAGCAGATCCATGCTGCACAATTAGTTATTATGATTTGGTGTTTAAATTTTAGCATGGAAAATACCTATGGAATTGTGCCCTAGTAGGCAGTCAAAATTAGACTACCAAGAAAATAATCATTATAACTAGCAATTTAACGGTATTCTGCGCTATAATAAAGTTATTTTAACGATTCTATCAGTTCTTTTTCTGATTTCTTAGAGACACGGGATGATTATGATGACATTTCTTACAGGTCCCAACGAGACTCGAACTCGTGATCTCCTGCTTACTAGGCAGGCGCTTTGCCATCTAAGCCATAGGACCACAAAACGGCTTCATAGGACAACAATTTCAAAAATGGTCATGACGTCACAACAGCAGTTTTACAATTGATTACCTTTATTTTAAAGTTCCCAACTGTTCCACAGCACAAAGAACAATTTACAAAAATATCAACGAGATTTTCAACGATACTACGAGTCCTGGTCTCTTACTAGGAAGAGCAGATCCATGCTGCACAATTAGTTATTATGATTTGGTGTTTAAATTTTAGCATGGAAAATACCTATGGAATTGTGCCCTAGTAGGCAGTCAAAATTAGACTACCAAGAAAATCATCATTATAACTAGCAATTTAACGGTATTCTGCGCTAAAATAGATCTTATTTTAACGATTCTATCAGTTTTTTTTCTGAATTCTAAGAGACACGGGATGATTATGATGACATTTCATACAGGTCCCAACGAGACTCGAACTCGTGATCTCCTGCTTACTAGGCAGGCGCTTTGCCATCTAAGCCATAGGACCACAAAACGGCTTCATAGGACAACAATCTCAAAAGTGGTCATGACGTCACAACAGCAGTTTTACAATTGATTACCTTTATTTTAAAGTTCCCAACTGTTCCACAGCACAAAGAACAATTTACAAAAATATCAACGAGATTTTCAACGATACTACGAGTCCTGGTCTCTTACTAGGAAGAGCAGATCCATGCTGCACAATTAGTTATTATGATTTGGTGTTTAAATTTTAGCATGGAAAATACCTATGGAATTGTGCCCTAGTAGGCAGTCAAAATTAGACTACCAAGAAAATAATCATTATAACTAGCAATTTAACGGTATTCTGCGCTATAATAAAGTTATTTTAACGATTCTATCAGTTCTTTTTCTGATTTCTAAGAGACACGGGATGATTATGATGACATTTCTTACAGGTCCCAACGAGACTCGAACTCGTGATCTCCTGCTTACTAGGCAGGCGCTTTGCCATCTAAGCCATAGGACCACAAAACGGCTTCATAGGACAACAATTTCAAAAATGGTCATGACGTCACAACAGCAGTTTTACAATTGATTACCTTTATTTTAAAGTTCCCAACTGTTCCACAGCACAAAGAACAATTTACAAAAATATCAACGAGATTTTCAACGATACTACGAGTCCTGGTCTCTTACTAGGAAGAGCAGATCCATGCTGCACAATTAGTTATTATGATTTGGTGTTTAAATTTTAGCATCGAAAATACCTATGGAATTGTGCCCTAGTAGGCAGTCAAAATTAGACTACCAAGAAAATAATCATTATAACTAGCAATTAAACGGTATTCTGCGCTATAATAAAGTTATTTTAACGATTCTATCAGTTCTTTTTCTGATTTCTAAGAGACACGGGATCATTATGATGACATTTCTTACAGGTCCCAACGAGACTCGAACTCGTGATCTCCTGCTTACTAGGCAGGCGCTTTGCCATCTAAGCCATAGGACCACAAAACGGCTTCATAGGACAACAATTTAAAAAATGGTCATGACGTCACAACAGCAGTTTTACAATTGATTACTTCTATTTTAAAGTTCCCAACTGTTCCCAACACAAAAACAATTTACAAAAAAATCAACGAGATTTTCAACGATACTACGAGTCCTGGTCTCTTACTAGGAAGAGCAGATCCATGCTGCACAATTAGTTATTATGATTTGGTGTTTAAATTTTAGCATGGAAAATACCTATGGAATTGTGCCCTAGTAGGCAGTCAAAATTAGACTACCAAGAAAATCATCATTATAACTAGCAATTTAACGGTATTCTGCGCTAAAATAGATCTTATTTTAACGATTCTATCAGTTTTTTTTCTGAATTCTAAGAGACACGGGATGATTATGATGACATTTCATACAGGTCCCAACGAGACTCGAACTCGTGATCTCCTGCTTACTAGGCAGGCGCTTTGCCATCTAAGCCATAGGACCACAAAACGGCTTCATAGGACAACAATCTCAAAAGTGGTCATGACGTCACAACAGCAGTTTTACAATTGATTACCTTTATTTTAAAGTTCCCAACTGTTCCACAGCACAAAGAACAATTTACAAAAATATCAACGAGATTTTCAACGATACTACGAGTCCTGGTCTCTTACTAGGAAGAGCAGATCCATGCTGCACAATTAGTTATTATGATTTGGTGTTTAAATTTTAGCATGGAAAATACCTATGGAATTGTGCCCTAGTAGGCAGTCAAAATTAGACTACCAAGAAAATAATCATTATAACTAGCAATTTAACGGTATTCTGCGCTATAATAAAGTTATTTTAACGATTCTATCAGTTCTTTTTCTGATTTCTAAGAGACACGGGATGATTATGATGACATTTCTTACAGGTCCCAACGAGACTCGAACTCGTGATCTCCTGCTTACTAGGCAGGCGCTTTGCCATCTAAGCCATAGGACCACAAAACGGCTTCATAGGACAACAATTTCAAAAATGGTCATGACGTCACAACAGCAGTTTTACAATTGATTACCTTTATTTTAAAGTTCCCAACTGTTCCACAGCACAAAGAACAATTTACAAAAATATCAACGAGATTTTCAACGATACTACGAGTCCTGGTCTCTTACTAGGAAGAGCAGATCCATGCTGCACAATTAGTTATTATGATTTGGTGTTTAAATTTTAGCATCGAAAATACCTATGGAATTGTGCCCTAGTAGGCAGTCAAAATTAGACTACCAAGAAAATAATCATTATAACTAGCAATTAAACGGTATTCTGCGCTATAATAAAGTTATTTTAACGATTCTATCAGTTCTTTTTCTGATTTCTAAGAGACACGGGATCATTATGATGACATTTCTTACAGGTCCCAACGAGACTCGAACTCGTGATCTCCTGCTTACTAGGCAGGCGCTTTGCCATCTAAGCCATAGGACCACAAAACGGCTTCATAGGACAACAATTTAAAAAATGGTCATGACGTCACAACAGCAGTTTTACAATTGATTACTTCTATTTTAAAGTTCCCAACTGTTCCCAACACAAAAACAATTTACTAAAAAATCAACGAGATTTTCAACGATACTACGAGTCCTGGTCTCTTACTAGGAAGAGCAGATCCATGCTGCACAATTAGTTATTATGATTTGGTGTTTAAATTTCAGCATGGAAAATACCTTTGGAATTGTGCCCGAGTAGGCAGTCAAAATTAAACTACCAAGAAAATAATCATTATAACTAGCAATTTAACGGTATTCTGCGCTAAAATAGATCTTATTTTTTCGATTCTATCAGTTCTTTTTCTGAATTCTAAGAGACACGGGATGATTATGATGACATTTCTTACAGGTCCCAATGAGACTCGAACTCGTGATTTCCTGCTTACTAGGCAGGCGCTTTGCCATCTAAGCCATAGGACCACAAAACGGCTTCATAGGACAACAATTTAAAAAGTGGTCATGACGTCACAAAAGCAGTTTTACAATTGATTACTTCTATTTTAAAGTTCCCAACTGTTCCAAACAATTTACAAAAAAATCAACGAGATTTTCAACGATACTACGAGTCCTGGTCTCTTACTAGGAAGAGCAGATCCATGCTGCACAATTAGTTATTATGATTTGGTGTTTAAATTTTAGCATGGAAAATACCTATGGAATTGTGCCCTAGTAGGCAGTCAAAATTAGACTACCAAGAAAATAATCATTATAACTAGCAATTTCACGGTATTCTGCGCTAAAATAGATCTTAATTTAACGATTCTATCAGTTCTTTTTCTGAATTCTAAAAGACACGGGATGATTATGATGACATTTCTTACAGGTCCCAACGAGACTCGAACTCGTGATCTCCTGCTTACTAGGCAGGCGCTTTGCCATCTAAGACATAGGACCACAGAACGGCTTCATAGGACAACAATCTCAAAAGTGGTCATGACGTCACAACAGCAGTTTTACAATTGATTACCTTTATTTTAAAGTTCCCAACTGTTCCACAGCACAAAGAACAATTTACAAAAATATCAACGAGATTTTCAACGATACTACGAGTCCTGGTCTCTTACTAGGAAGAGCAGATCCATGCTGCACAATTAGTTATTATGATTTGGTGTTTAAATTTTAGCATGGAAAATACCTATGGAATTGTGCCCTAGTAGGCAGTCAAAATTAGACTACCAAGAAAATAATCATTATAACTAGCAATTTAACGGTATTCTGCGCTATAATAAAGTTATTTTAATGATTCTATCAGTTCTTTTTCTGATTTCTAAGAGACACGGGATGATTATGATGACATTTCTTACAGGTCCCAACGAGACTCGAACTCGTGATCTCCTGCTTACTAGGCAGGCGCTTTGCCATCTAAGCCTTAGGACCACAAAACGGCTTCATAGGACAACAATTTAAAAAGTGGTCATGACGTCACAACAGCAGTTTTACAATTGATTACTTCTATTTTAAAGTTCCCAACTGTTCCACAGCACAAAAACAATTTACAAAAAAATCAACGAGATTTTCAACGATACTACGAGTCCTGGTCTCTTACTAGGAAGAGCAGATCCATGCTGCACAATTAGTTATTATGATTTGGTGTTTAAATTTCAGCATGGAAAATACCTTTGGAATTGTGCCCGAGTAGGCAGTCAAAATTAGACTACCAAGAAAATAATCATTATAACTAGCAATTTAACGGTATTCTGCGCTAAAATAGATCTTATTTTTTCGATTCTATCAGTCCTTTTTCTGAATTCTAAGAGACACGGGATGATTATGATGACATTTCTTACAGGTCCCAATGAGACTCGAACTCGTGATTTCCTGCTTACTAGGCAGGCGCTTTGCCATCTAAGCCATAGGACCACAAAACGGCTTCATAGGACAACAATTTAAAAAGTGGTCATGACGTCACAAAAGCAGTTTTACAATTGATTACTTCTATTTTAAAGTTCCCAACTGTTCCAAACAATTTACAAAAAAATCAACGAGATTTTCAACGATACTACGAGTCCTGGTCTCTTACTAGGAAGAGCAGATCCATGCTGCACAATTAGTTATTATGATTTGGTGT
Organism: Daphnia pulicaria; assembly: GCF_021234035.1. Lineage (NCBI taxonomy): Eukaryota > Metazoa > Arthropoda > Branchiopoda > Diplostraca > Daphniidae > Daphnia > Daphnia pulicaria. Next base: position 19,134,708 of record NC_060913.1, read on the forward strand.
TTAAATTTTAGCATGGAAAATACCTATGGAATTGTGCCCTAGTAGGCAGTCAAAATTAGACTACCAAGAAAATAATCATTATAACTAGCAATTTCACGGTATTCTGCGCTAAAATAGATCTTAATTTAACGATTCTATCAGTTCTTTTTCTGAATTCTAAAAGACACGGGATGATTATGATGACATTTCTTACAGGTCCCAACGAGACTCGAACTCGTGATCTCCTGCTTACTAGGCAGGCGCTTTGCCATCTAAGACATAGGACCACAAAACGGCTTCATAGGACAACAATCTCAAAAGTGGTCATGACGTCACAACAGCAGTTTTACAATTGATTACCTTTATTTTAAAGTTCCCAACTGTTCCACAGCACAAAGAACAATTTACAAAAATATCAACGAGATTTTCAACGATACTACGAGTCCTGGTCTCTTACTAGGAAGAGCAGATCCATGCTGCACAATTAGTTATTATGATTTGGTGTTTAAATTTTAGCATGGAAAATACCTATGGAATTGTGCCCTAGTAGGCAGTCAAAATTAGACTACCAAGAAAATAATCATTATAACTAGCAATTTAACGGTATTCTGCGCAAAAATAGATCTTATTTTAACGATTCTATCAGTTCTTTTTCTGAATTCTAAGAGACACGGAAAGATTATGATGACATTTCTTACAGGTCCCAACGAGACTCGAACTCGTGATCTCCTGCTTACTAGGCAGGCGCTTTGCCATCTAAGACATAGGACCACAAAACGGCTTCATAGGACAACAATCTCAAAAGTGGTCATGACGTTACAACAGCAGTTTTACAATTGATTACCTTTATTTTAAAGTTCCCAACTGTTCCACAGCACAAAGAACAATTTACAAAAATATCAACGAGATTTTCAACGATACTACGAGTCCTGGTCTCTTACTAGGAAGAGCAGATCCATGCTGCACAATTAGTTATTATGATTTGGTGTTTACATTTTAGCATGGAAAATACCTATGGAATTGTGCCCTAGTAGGCAGTCAAAATTAGACTACCAAGAAAACAAGATTCCTTCGGTAACGTCCTTCGGTAATTTTTTTAAACGTTAAAGAGACAGAAAATCAAGGTTATAGTAGATTAATACATACTATAACGTTTGGAAAATTCTGTTTCCCTTTATTATCTTCCATAATTGATTCTTTATAACTAATTGAAAAATAATCTGTAATATTATGAGTGGTGCGAATTATGAATGGCGGAGGATTCGCCCCGCCACCCCACGTCGCACTTCATGTTTAGATTAAGTTATAGCAATATTTATTACTATAGTAACATGGAATTAGAAAAATTATTAGTTACATATTAACTACAAAGAAATGGATGTGCTCTTATAGCAGTTAGATTAAACCACCGCTGAAAAAATCTTTATAATTAAGGCATATAACCTAAGTGTTTTACGACCAGTTCCGAAATCGATACCGATGGTAGCGTCGCTAGCGATATTACCATTGCTTTACTTCGACTTTTGTTACATTATTTGGTGTACTCACCAACCGGGCCAAGCATTCCCTTATATAAAAATGTCAATGTTGGTCTAATGGTTAGCAACTCGGGCTGCCACTCGTATTGTTTAGGGTTCGAATCTCGATCTCGAAAAATAAATATGTAATTTTTGAAAAATTACACTTAAAAAGCTTTCGGAGGATTTCGGAGGAAGTGGAAGATCGGTGGTAACTCTTCACGACCACCAGAAGATCTTGATGACTGTGAAGAGGACAAGGGAAGAAGAGAGAGATGACCCAGAGCTTCAAAATGAGTATAATCAAACATTTTTAAATGTTCCTCAACTTCTTGGTTGATGACTAACTGTTAAAAAAAGGAGGAATAGAAATTTTACTTGATCAAAAATTTATTAAAATCAAGACAAAAAACAGTAAACAAAAAGAGGTGATAATAAAACAAAAGATTTAAAAAAGTAATAATGTTAAAAAAAATACAAAGTAAAAAGAAGAATAAAGACGAAATCGAAATCGAACATAAAAACAAAATCAAATAATAAATACTCTCCACTCCCGTAGCAGAAAACTTGTCTTGCTAGGGAAGATCCAAACTTTTTTTTTGTTTTTGTTTACACTGCTGAGCATGCACTGACAGTTGGAAGGTTACGCAAAAAAAGCGAATTCACTGCCTAGGATTCGGCAACCAGCTAGGTAACAAGTACGCAAATTAAATTTTTAAAACAGTAATGAAAACAAATGAAAACCCCGTTACGCCATGTATCAAATTTTGACAGAATTATGTACAAAATTTGGTGACGATTGGTCATTCAGGGAAGAAACGTATAAAGAAACACTAAATGGACATTAAACCCTCTGAATTTCACTACTAGCTACTACTACCCTACCCCCTATACCCCACACCCTATATTGTTAAGGACCTTCGTATATAAATATACCTCAGGGATAATCATTATAACTAGCAATTTAACGGTATTCTGCGCTATAATAAAGTTATTTTAACGATTCTATCAGTTCTTTTTCTGAATTCTAAGAGACACGGAAAGATTATGATGACATTTCTTACAGGTCCCAACGAGACTCGAACTCGTGATCTCCTGCTTACTAGGCAGGCGCTTTGCCATCTAAGACATAGGACCACAAAACTGCTTCATAGGACAACAATCTCAAAAGTGGTCATGACGTTACAACAGCAGTTTTACAATTGATTACCTTTATTTTAAAGTTCCCAACTGTTCCACAGCACAAAGAACAATTTACAAAAATATCAACGAGATTTTCAACGATACTACGAGTCCTGGTCTCTTACTAGGAAGAGCAGATCCATGCTGCACAATTAGTTATTATGATTTGGTGTTTACATTTTAGCATGGAAAATACCTATGGAATTGTGCCCTAGTAGGCAGTCAAAATTAGACTACCAAGAAAATAATCATTATAACTAGCAATTTAACGGTATTCTGCGCTATAATAAAGTTATTTTAACGATTCTATCAGTTCTTTTTCTGATTTCTAAGAGACACGGGATGATTATGATGACATTTCTTACAGGTCCCAACGAGACTCGAACTCGTGATCTCCTGCTTACTAGGCAGGCGCTTTGCCATCTAACCCATAGGACCACAAACCGACTTCATAGGACAACAATTTAAAAAGTGGTCATGACGTCACAACAGCAGTTTTACAATTGATTACTTCTATTTTAAAGTTCCCAACTGTTCCACAGCAAAAAAAACAATTTACAAAAAAATCAACGAGATTTTCAACGATACTACGAGTCCTGGTCTCTTACTAGGAAGAGCAGATCCATGCTGCACAATTAGTTATTATGATTTGGTGTTTAAATTTTAGCATGGAAAATACCTATGGAATTGTGCCCTAGTAGGCAGTCAAAATTAGACTACCAAGAAAATAATCATTATTACTAGCAATTTAACGGTATTCTGCGCAAAAATAGATCTTATTTTAACGATTCTATAAGTTCTTTTTCTGAATTCTAAGAGACACGGAAAGATTATGATGACATTTCTTACAGGTCCCAACGAGACTCGAACTCGTGATCTCCTGCTTACTAGGCAGGCGCTTTGCCATCTAAGACATAGGACCACAAAACGGCTTCATAGGACAACAATCTCAAAAGTGGTCATGACGTTACAACAGCAGTTTTACAATTGATTACCTTTATTTTAAAGTTCCCAACTGTTCCACAGCACAAAGAACAATTTACAAAAATATCAACGAGATTTTCAACGATACTACGAGTCCTGGTCTCTTACTAGGAAGAGCAGATCCATGCTGCACAATTAGTTATTATGATTTGGTGTTTACATTTTAGCATGGAAAATACCTATGGAATTGTGCCCTAGTAGGCAGTCAAAATTAGACTACCAAGAAAATAATCATTATAACTAGCAATTTAACGGTATTCTGCGCTATAATAAAGTTATTTTAACGATTCTATCAGTTCTTTTTCTGATTTCTAAGAGACACGGGATAATTATGATGACATTTCTTACAGGTCCCAACGAGACTCGAACTCGTGATCTCCTGCTTACTAGGCAGGCGCTTTGCCATCTAACCCATAGGACCACAAACCGACTTCATAGGACAACAATTTAAAAAGTGGTCATGACGTCACAATAGCAGTTTTACAATTGATTACTTCTATTTTAAAGTTCCCAACTGTTCCACAGCAAAAAAAACAATTTACAAAAAAATCAACGAGATTTTCAACGATACTACGAGTCCTGGTCTCTTACTAGGAAGAGCAGATCGATGCTGCACAATTAGTTATTATGATTTGGTGTTTAAATTTTAGCATGGAAAATACCTATGGAATTGTGCCCTAGTAGGCAGTCAAAATTAGACTACCAAGAAAATAATCATTATAACTAGCAATTTAACGGTATTCTGCGCAAAAATAGATCTTATTTTAACGATTCTATCAGTTCTTTTTCTGAATTCTAAGAGACACGGAAAGATTATGATGACATTTCTTACAGGTCCCAACGAGACTCGAACTCGTGATCTCCTGCTTACTAGGCAGGCGCTTTGCCATCTAAGACATAGGACCACAAAACGGCTTCATAGGACAACCATCTCAAAAGTGGTCATGACGTTACAACAGCAGTTTTACAATTGATTACCTTTATTTTAAAGTTCCCAACTGTTCCACAGCACAAAGAACAATTTACAAAAATATCAACGAGATTTTCAACGATACTACGAGTCCTGGTCTCTTACTAGGAAGAGCAGATCCATGCTGCACAATTAGTTATTATGATTTGGTGTTTACATTTTAGCATGGAAAATACCTATGGAATTGTGCCCTAGTAGGCAGTCAAAATTAGACTACCAAGAAAATAATCATTATAACTAGCAATTTAACGGTATTCTGCGCTATAATAAAGTTATTTTAACGATTCTATCAGTTCTTTTTCTGATTTCTAAGAGACACGGGATGATTATGATGACATTTCTTACAGGTCCCAACGAGACTCGAACTCGTGATCTCCTGCTTACTAGGCAGGCGCTTTGCCATCTAACCCATAGGACCACAAACCGACTTCATAGGACAACAATTTAAAAAGTGGTCATGACGTCACAACAGCAGTTTTACAATTGATTACTTCTATTTTAAAGTTCCCAACTGTTCCACAGCAAAAAAAACAATTTACAAAAAAATCAACGAGATTTTCAACGATACTACGAGTCCTGGTCTCTTACTAGGAAGAGCAGATCCATGCTGCACAATTAGTTATTATGATTTGGTGTTTAAATTTTAGCATGGAAAATACCTATGGAATTGTGCCCTAGTAGGCAGTCAAAATTAGACTACCAAGAAAATAATCATTATTACTAGCAATTTAACGGTATTCTGCGCAAAAATAGATCTTATTTTAACGATTCTATAAGTTCTTTTTCTGAATTCTAAGAGACACGGGATGATTATGATGACATTTCTTACAGGTCCCAACGAGACTCGAACTCGTGATCTCCTGCTTACTAGGCAGGCGCTTTGCCATCTAAGACATAGGACCACAAAACGGCTTCATAGGACAACAATCTCAAAAGTGGTCATGACGTTACAACAGCAGTTTTACAATTGATTACCTTTATTTTAAAGTTCCCAACTGTTCCACAGCACAAAGAACAATTTACAAAAATATCAACGAGATTTTCAACGATACTACGAGTCCTGGTCTCTTACTAGGAAGAGCAGATCCATGCTGCACAATTAGTTATTATGATTTGATGTTTAAATTTTAGCATGGAAAATACCTATGGAATTGTGCCCTAGTAGGCAGTCAAAATTAGACTACCAAGAAAATAATCATTATAACTAGCAATTTAACGGTATTCTGCGCTATAATAAAGTTATTTTAACGATTCTATCAGTTCTTTTTCTGATTTCTAAGAGACACGGGATGATTATGATGACATTTCTTACAGGTCCCAACGAGACTCGAACTCGTGATCTCCTGCTTACTAGGCAGGCGCTTTGCCATCTAAGCCATAGGACCACAAACCGGCTTCATAGGACAACAATTTAAAAAGTGGTCATGACGTCACAACAGCAGTTTTACAATTGATTACTTCTATTTTAAAGTTCCCAACTGTTCCACAGCACAAAAACAATTTACAAAAAAATCAACGAGATTTTCAACGATACTACGAGTCCTGGTCTCTTACTAGGAAGAGCAGATCCATGCTGCACAATTAGTTATTATGATTTGGTGTTTAAATTTCAGCATGGAAAATACCTTTGGAATTGTGCCCGAGTAGGCAGTCAAAATTAGACTACCAAGAAAATAATCATTATAACTAGCAATTTAACGGTATTCTGCGCTATAATAGAACTTATTTTAACGATTCTATCAGTTCTTTTCTAATTTCTAAGAGACACGGGATGATTATGATGGCATTTCTTACAGGTCCCAACGAGACTCGAACTCGTGATTTTCTGCTTACTATGCAGGCGCTTTGCCATCTAAGCCATAGGACCACAAAACGGCTTCATAAGACAACAATTTAAAAAGTGGTCATGACGTCACAACAGCAGTTTTACAATTGATTACTTCTATTTTAAAGTTCCCAACTGTTCCACAGCACAAAGAACAATTTACAAAAAAATCAACGAGATTTTCAACGATACTACGAGTCCTGGTCTCTTACTAGGAAGAGCAGATCCATGCTGCACAATTAGTTATTATGATTTGGTGTTTAAATTTCAGCATGGAAAATACCTTTGGAATTGTGCCCGAGTAGGCAGTCAAAATTAGACTACCAAGAACATAATCATTATAACTAGCAATTTAACGGTATTCTGCGCTAAAATAGAACTTATTTTAACGATTCTATCAGTTCTTTTTCTGATTTCTAAGAGACACGGGATGATTATGATGACATTTCTTACAGGTTCCAACGAGACTCGAACTCGTGATTTCCTGTTTACTAGGCAGGCGCTTTGCCATCTAAGCCATAGGACCACAAAACGGCTTCATAGGACAACAATTTAAAAAGTGGTCATGACGTCACAAAAGAAGTTTTACAATTGATTACTTCTATTTTAAAGTTCCCAACTGTTCCAAACAATTTACAAAAAAATCAACGAGATTTTCAACGATACTACGAGTCCTGGTCTCTTACTAGGAAGAGCAGATCCATGCTGCACAATTAGTTATTATGATTTGGTGTTTAAATTTCAGCATGGAAAATACCTATGGAATTGTGCCCTAGTAGGCAGTCAAAATTAGACTACCAAGAAAATAATCATTATAACTAGCAATTTAACGGTATTCTGCGCTAAAATAGATCTTATTTTAACGATTCTATCAGTTCTTTTTCTGAATTCTAAAAGACACGGGATGATTATGATGACATTTCTTACATGTCCCAACGAGACTCGAACTCGTGATCTCCTTCTAACTAGGCAGGCGCTTTGCCATCTAAGCCTTAGGACCACATAATGGCTTCATCGGACAACAATTTAAAAAGTGGTCATGACGTCACAACAGCAGTTTTACAATTGATTACTTCTATTTTAAAGTTCCCAACTGTTCCACAGCACAAAAACAATTTACAAAAAAATCAACGAGATTTTCAACGATACTACGAGTCCTGGTCTCTTACTAGGAAGAGCAGATCCATGCTGCACAATTAGTTATTATGATTTGGTGTTTAAATTTCAGCATGGAAAATACCTTTGGAATTGTGCCCGAGTAGGCAGTCAGAATTAGACTACCAAGAAAATAAACATTATAACTAGCAATTTAACGGTATTCTGCGCTAAAATTGATCTTATTTTAACGATTCTATCAGTTCTTTTTCTGATTTCTAAGAGACACGGGATGAATATGATGACATTTCTTCAGGTCCCAACGAGACTCGAACTCGTGATCTCCTGCTTACTAGGCAGGCGCTTTGCCATCTAAGCCATAGGACCACAAAACGGCTTCATAAGACAACAATTTAAAAAGTGGTCATGAAGTCACAAAAGCAGTTTTACAATTGATTACTTCTATTTTAAAGTTCCCAACTGTTCCAAACAATTTACAAAAAAATGAACGAGATTTTCAACGATACTACGAGTCCTGGTCTCTTACTAGGAAGAGCAGATCCATGCTGCACAATTAGTTATTATGATTTGGTGTTTAAATTTCAGCATGGAAAATACCTTTGGAATTGTGCCCGAGTAGGCAGTCAAAATTAGACTACCAAGAAAATAATCATTATAACTAGCAATTTAACGGTATTCTGCGCTATAATAGAACTTATTTTAACGATTCTATCAGTTCTTTTTCTGATTTCTAAGAGACACGGGATGATTATGATGACATTTCTCACAGGTCCCAACGAGACTCGAACTCGTGATCTCCTGCTTACTAGGCAGGCGCTTTGCCATCTAAGCCATAGGACCACAATACGGCTTCATAGGACAACAATCTCAAAAGTGGTCATGACGTCACAACAGCAGTTTTACAATTGATTACCTTTATTTTAAAGTTCCCAACTGTTCCACAGCACAAAGAACAATTTACAAAAATATCAACGAGATTTTCAACGATACTACGAGTCCTGGTCTCTTACTAGGAAGAGCAGATCCATGCTGCACAATTAGTTATTATGATTTGGTGTTTAAATTTCAGCATGGAAAATACCTTTGGAATTGTGCCCGAGTAGGCAGTCAAAATTAGACTACCAAGAAAATAATCATTATAACTAGCAATTTAACGGTATTCTGCGCTAAAATAGATCTTATTTTAACGATTCTATCAGTTCTTTTTCTGAATTCTAAGAGACACGGGATGATTATGATGACATTTCTTACAGGTCCCAACGAGACTCGAACTCGTGATCTCCTGCTTACTAGGCAGGCGCTTTGCCATCTAAGCCATAGGACCACAAAACGGCTTCATAGGACAACAATCTCAAAAGTGGTCATGACGTCACAACAGCAGTTTTACAATTGATTACCTTTATTTTAAAGTTCCCAACTGTCCCACAACACAAAGAACAATTTACAAAAATATCAACGAGATTTTCAACGATACTACGAGTCCTGGTCTCTTACTAGGAAGAGCAGATCCATGCAGCACAATTAGTTATTATGATTTGGTGTTTAAATTTTAGCATGGAAAATACCTATGGAATTGTGCCCGAGTAGGCAGTCAAAATTAGACTACCAAGAAAATAATCATTATAACTAGCAAAAATTTAACGGTATTCTGCGCTATAATAGAACTTATTTTAACGATTCTATCAGTTCTTTTTCTGATTCTAAGAGACACGAGATGATTATGATGACATTTCTTACAGGTCCCAACGAGACTCGAACTCGTGATCTCCTGCTTACTAGGCAGGCGCTATGCCATCTAAGCCATAGGACCACAAAACGGCTTCATAGGACAACAATTTAAAAAGTGGTCATGACGTCACAACAGCAGTTTTACAATTGATTACTTCTATTTTAAAGTTCCCAACTGTTCCACAGCACAAAAACAATTTACAAAAAAATCAACGAGATTTTCAACGATACTACGAGTCCTGGTCTCTTACTAGGAAAAGCAGATCCATGCTGCACAATTAGTTATTATGATTTGGTGTTTAAATTTCAGCATGGAAAATACCTTTGGAATTGTGCCCGAGTAGGCAGTCAAAATTAGACTACCAAGAAAATAATCATTATAACTAGCAATTTAACGGTATTCTGCGCTAAAATAGATCTTGTTTTAACGATTCTATCAGTTCTTTTTCTGAATTCTAAGAGACACGGGATGATTATGATAACATTTCTTACAGGTCCCAACGAGACTCGAACTCGTGATCTCCTGCTTACTAGGCAGGCGCTTTGCCATCTAATCCATAGGACCACAAAACGGCTTCATAGGACAACAATTAAAAAAGTGGTCATGACGTCACAAAAGCAGTTTTACAATTGATTACTTCTATTTTAAAGTTCCCAACTGTTCCAAACAATTTACAAAAAAATCAACGAGATTTTCAACGATACTACGAGTCCTGGTCTCTTACTAGGAAGAGCAGATCCATGCTGCACAATTAGTTATTATGATTTGGTGTTTAAATTTCAGCATGGAAAATACCTTTGGAATTGTGCCCTAGTAGGCAGTCAAAATTAGACTACCAAGAAAATAATCATTATAACTAGCAATTTAACGGTATTCTGCGCTAAAATAGATCTTATTTTAACGATTCTATCAGTTCTTTTTCTGAATTTAAGAGACAAGGGATGATTATGATGACGATTCTTACAGGTCCCTACGATACTCGAACTCGTGATCTCCTGCTTACTAGGCAGGCGCTTTGCCATCTAAGCCATAGGACCACAAAACGGCTTCATAGGACAACAATCTCAAAAGTGGTCATGACGTCACAACAGCAGTTTTACAATTGATTACCTTTATTTTAAAGTTCCCAACTGTTCCACAGCACAAAGAACAATTTACAAAAATATCAACGAGATTTTCAACGATACTACGAGTCCTGGTCTCTTACTAGGAAGAGCAGATCCATGCTGCACAATGAGTTATTATGATTTGGTGTTTAAATTTTAGCATGGAAAATACCTATGGAATTGTGCCCTAGTAGGCAGTCAAAATTAGACTACCAAGAAAATAATCATTATAACTAGCAAAAATTTAACGGTATTCTGCGCTATAATAGAACTTATTTTAACGATTCTATCAGTTCTTTTTCTGATTCTAAGAGACACGAGATGATAATGATGACATTTCTTACAGGTCCCAACGAGACTCGAACTCGTGATCTCCTGCTTACTAGGCAGGCGCTATGCCATCTAAGCCATAGGACCACAAAACGGCTTCATAGGACAACAATTTAAAAAGTGGTCATGACGTCACAACAGCAGTTTTACAATTGATTACTTCTATTTTAAAGTTCCCAACTGTTCCACAGCACAAAAACAATTTACAAAAAAATCAACGAGATTTTCAACGATACTACGAGTCCTGGTCTCTTACTAGGAAGAGCAGATCCATGCTGCACAATTAGTTATTATGATTTGGTGTTTAAATTTCAGCATGGAAAATACCTTTGGAATTGTGCCCGAGTAGGCAGTCAAAATTAGACTACCAAGAAATAATCATTATAACTAGCAATTTAACGGTATTCTGCGCTAAAATAGATCTTATTTTAACGATTCTATCAGTTCTTTTTCTGAATTCTAAGAGACACGGGATGATTATGATAACATTTCTTACAGGTCCCAACGAGACTCGAACTCGTGATCTCCTGCTTACTAGGCAGGCGCTTTGCCATCTAATCCATAGGACCACAAAACGGCTTCATAGGACAACAATTAAAAAAGTGGTCATGACGTCACAAAAGCAGTTTTACAATTGATTACTTCTATTTTAAAGTTCCCAACTGTTCCAAACAATTTACAAAAAAATCAACGAGATTTTCAACGATACTACGAGTCCTGGTCTCTTACTAGGAAGAGCAGATCCATGCTGCACAATGAGTTATTATGATTTGGTGTTTAAATTTTAGCATGGAAAATACCTATGGAATTGTGCCCTAGTAGGCAGTCAAAATTAGACTACCAAGAAAATAATCATTATAACTAGCAATTTAACGGTATTCTGCGCTATAATAGAACTTATTTTAACGATTATATCAGTTCTTTTTCTGATTTCTAAGAGACACGGGATTATTATAATGACATTTCTTACAGGTTCAAACGAGACTCGAACTCGTGATCTCCTGCTTACTAGGCAGGCGCTTTGCCATCTAAGCCATAGGACCACAAAACGGCTTCATAGGACAACAATCTCAAAAGTGGTCATGACGTCACAACAGCAGTTTTACAATTGATTACCTTTATTTTAAAGTTCCCAACTGTTCCACAGCACAAAGAACAATTTACAAAAATATCAACGAGATTTTCAACGATACTACGAGTCCTGGTCTCTTACTAGGAAGAGCAGATCCATGCTGCACAATGAGTTATTATGATTTGGTGTTTAAATTTTAGCATGGAAAATACCTATGGAATTGTGCCCTAGTAGGCAGTCAAAATTAGACTACCAAGAAAATAATCATTATAACTAGCAATTTAACGGTATTCTGCGCTATAATAGAACTTATTTTAACGATTCTATCAGTTCTTTTTCTGATTTCTAAGAGACACGGGATGATTATGATGACATTTACTTACAGGTTCCAACGAGACTCGAAGTCGTGATTTCCTGCTTACTAGGCAGGCGCTTTGCCATCTAAGCCATAGGACCACAAAACGGCTTCATAGGACAACAATTTAAAAAGTGGTCATGACGTCACAAAAGCAGTTTTACAATTGATTACTTCTATTTTAAAGTTCCCAACTGTTCCAAACAATTTACAAAAAAATCAACGAGATTTTCAACGATACTACGAGTCCTGGTCTCTTACTAGGAAGAGCAGATCCATGCTGCACAATTAGTTATTATGATTTGGTGTTTAAATTTTAGCATGGAAAATACCTATGGAATTGTGCCCGAGTAGGCAGTCAAAATTAGACTACCAAGAAAATAATCATTATAACTAGCAATTTAACGGTATTCTGCGCTATAATAGAACTTATTTTAACGATTATATCAGTTCTTTTTCTGATTCTAAGAGATACGAGATGATTATGATGACATTTCTTACAGGTCCCAACGAGACTCGAACTCGTGATCTCCTGCTTACTAGGCAGACGCTATGCCATCTAAGCCATAGGACCACAAAACGGCTTCATAGGACAACAATTTAAAAAGTGGTCATGACGTCACAACAGCAGTTTTACAATCGATTACTTCTATTTTAAAGTTCCCAACTGTTCCACAGCACAAAAACAATTTACAAAAAAATCAACGAGATTTTCAACGATACTACGAGTCCTGGTCTCTTACTAGGAAGAGCAGATCCATGCTGCACAATTAGTTATTATGATTTGGTGTTTAAATTTCAGCATGGAAAATACCTTTGGAATTGTGCCCGAGTAGGCAGTCAAAATTAGACTACCAAGAAATAATCATTATAACTAGCAATTTAACGGTATTCTGCGCTAAAATAGATCTTATTTTAACGATTCTATCAGTTCTTTTTCTGAATTCTAAGAGACACGGGATGATTATGATAACATTTCTTACAGGTCCCAACGAGACTCGAACTCGTGATCTCCTGCTTACTAGGCAGGCGCTTTGCCATCTAATCCATAGGACCACAAAACGGCTTCATAGGACAACAATTAAAAAAGTGGTCATGACGTCACAAAAGCAGTTTTACAATTGATTACTTCTATTTTAAAGTTCCCAACTGTTCCAAACAATTTACAAAAAAATCAACGAGATTTTCAACGATACTACGAGTCCTGGTCTCTTACTAGGAAGAGCAGATCCATGCTGCACAATGAGTTATTATGATTTGGTGTTTAAATTTTAGCATGGAAAATACCTATGGAATTGTGCCCTAGTAGGCAGTCAAAATTAGACTACCAAGAAAATAATCATTATAACTAGCAATTTAACGGTATTCTGCGCTATAATAGAACTTATTTTAACGATTATATCAGTTCTTTTTCTGATTTCTAAGAGACACGGGATTATTATAATGACATTTCTTACAGGTTCAAACGAGACTCGAACTCGTGATCTCCTGCTTACTAGGCAGGCGCTTTGCCATCTAAGCCATAGGACCACAAAACGGCTTCATAGGACAACAATCTCAAAAGTGGTCATGACGTCACAACAGCAGTTTTACAATTGATTACCTTTATTTTAAAGTTCCCAACTGTTCCACAGCACAAAGAACAATTTACAAAAATATCAACGAGATTTTCAACGATACTACGAGTCCTGGTCTCTTACTAGGAAGAGCAGATCCATGCTGCACAATGAGTTATTATGATTTGGTGTTTAAATTTTAGCATGGAAAATACCTATGGAATTGTGCCCTAGTAGGCAGTCAAAATTAGACTACCAAGAAAATAATCATTATAACTAGCAATTTAACGGTATTCTGCGCTATAATAGAACTTATTTTAACGATTCTATCAGTTCTTTTTCTGATTTCTAAGAGACACGGGATGATTATGATGACATTTACTTACAGGTTCCAACGAGACTCGAAGTCGTGATTTCCTGCTTACTAGGCAGGCGCTTTGCCATCTAAGCCATAGGACCACAAAACGGCTTCATAGGACAACAATTTAAAAAGTGGTCATGACGTCACAAAAGCAGTTTTACAATTGATTACTTCTATTTTAAAGTTCCCAACTGTTCCAAACAATTTACAAAAAAATCAACGAGATTTTCAACGATACTACGAGTCCTGGTCTCTTACTAGGAAGAGCAGATCCATGCTGCACAATTAGTTATTATGATTTGGTGTTTAAATTTTAGCATGGAAAATACCTATGGAATTGTGCCCGAGTAGGCAGTCAAAATTAGACTACCAAGAAAATAATCATTATAACTAGCAATTTAACGGTATTCTGCGCTATAATAGAACTTATTTTAACGATTATATCAGTTCTTTTTCTGATTCTAAGAGATACGAGATGATTATGATGACATTTCTTACAGGTCCCAACGAGACTCGAACTCGTGATCTCCTGCTTACTAGGCAGACGCTATGCCATCTAAGCCATAGGACCACAAAACGGCTTCATAGGACAACAATTTAAAAAGTGGTCATGACGTCACAACAGCAGTTTTACAATCGATTACTTCTATTTTAAAGTTCCCAACTGTTCCACAGCACAAAAACAATTTACAAAAAAATCAACGAGATTTTCAACGATACTACGAGTCCTGGTCTCTTACTAGGAAGAGCAGATCCATGCTGCACAATTAGTTATTATGATTTGGTGTTTAAATTTCAGCATGGAAAATACCTTTGGAATTGTGCCCGAGTAGGCAGTCAAAATTAGACTACCAAGAAAACAATCATTATAACTAGCAATTTAACGGTATTCTGCGCTAAAATAGATCTTTTTTTAACGATTCTATCAGTTCTTTTTCTGAATTCTAAGAGACACGGGATGATTATGCTGACATTTTTTACAGGTCCCAACGAGACTCGAACTCGTGATCTCCTGCTTACTAGGCAGGCGCTTTGCCATCTAAGCCATAGGACCACTAAACGGCTTCATAGGACAACAATTTAAAAAGTGGTCATGACGTCACAAAAGCAGTTTTACAATTGATTACCTTTATTTTAAAGTTCCCAACTGTTCCACAGCACAAAGAACAATTTACAAAAATATCAACGAGATTTTCAACGATACTACGAGTCCTGGTCTCTTACTAGGAAGAGCAGATCCATGCTGCACAATGAGTTATTATGATTTGGTGTTTAAATTTTAGCATGGAAAATACCTATGGAATTGTGCCCTAGTAGGCAGTCAAAATTAGACTACCAAGAAAATAATCATTATAACTAGCAATTTAACGGTATTCTGCGCTATAATAGAACTTATTTTAACGATTATATCAGTTCTTTTTCTGATTTCTAAGAGACACGGGATGATTATGATGACATTTCTTACAGGTCCCAACGAGACTCGAACTCGTGATCTCCTGCTTACTAGGCAGGCGCTTTGCCATCTAAGCCATAGGACCACTAAACGGCTTCATAGGACAACAATCTCAAAAGTGGTCATGACGTCACAACAGCAGTTTTACAATTGATTACCTTTATTTTAAAGTTCCCAACTGTTCCACAGCACAAAGAACAATTTACAAAAATATCAACGAGATTTTCAACGATACTACGAGTCCTGGTCTCTTACTAGGAAGAGCAGATCCATGCTGCACAATGAGTTATTATGATTTGGTGTTTAAATTTTAGCATGGAAAATACCTATGGAATTGTGCCCTAGTAGGCAGTCAAAATTAGACTACCAAGAAAATAATCATTATAACTAGCAATTTAACGGTATTCTGCGCTATAATAGAACTTATTTTAACGATTCTATCAGTTCTTTTTCTGATTTCTAAGAGACACGGGATGATTATGATGACATTTCTTACAGGTTCCAACGAGACTCGAACTCGTGATCTCCTGCTTACTAGGCAGGCGCTTTGCCATCTAATCCATAGGAACACAAAACGGCTTCATAGGACAACAATCTCAAAAGTGGTCATGACGTCACAACAGCAGTTTTACAATTGATTACCTTTATTTTAAAGTTCCCAACTGTTCCACAGCACAAAGAACAATTTACAAAAATATCAACGAGATTTTCAACGATACTACGAGTCCTGGTCTCTTACTAGGAAGAGCAGATCCATGCTGCACAATGAGTTATTATGATTTGGTGTTTAAATTTTAGCATGGAAAATACCTATGGAATTGTGCCCTAGTAGGCAGTCAAAATTAGACTACCAAGAAAATAATCATTATAACTAGCAATTTAACGGTATTCTGCGCTATAATAGAACTTATTTTAACGATTCTATCAGTTCTTTTTCTGATTTCTAAGAGACACGGGATGATTATGATGACATTTCTTACAGGTTCCAACGAGACTCGAACTCGTGATTTCCTGCTTACTAGGCAGGCGCTTTGCCATCTAAGCCATAGGACCACAAAACGGCTTCATAGGACAACAATTTAAAAAGTGGTCATGACGTCACAAAAGCAGTTTTACAATTGATTACTTCTATTTTAAAGTTCCCAACTGTTCCAAACAATTTACAAAAATATCAACGAGATTTTCAACGATACTACGAGTCCTGGTCTCTTACTAGGAAGAGCAGATCCATGCTGCACAATTAGTTATTATGATTTGGTGTTTAAATGTTAGCATGGAAAATACCTATGAAATTGTGCCCGAGTAGGCAGTCAAAATTAGACTACCAAGAAAATAATCATTATAACTAGCAATTTAACGGTATTCTGCGCTATAATAGAACTTATTTTAACGATTATATCAGTTCTTTTTCTGATTCTAAGAGATACGAGATGATTATGATGACATTTATAACAGGTCCCAACGAGACTCGAACTCGTGATCTCCTGCTTACTAGGCAGGCGCTATGCCATCTAAGCCATAGGACCACAAAACGCCTTCATAGGACAACAATTTAAAAAGTGGTCATGACGTCACAACAGCAAATTTACAATCGATTACTTCTATTTTAAAGTTCCCAACTGTTCCACAGCACAAAAACAATTTACAAAAAAATCAACGAGATTTTCAACGATACTACGAGTCCTGGTCTCTTACTAGGAAGAGCAGATCCATGCTGCACAATTAGTTATTATGATTTGGTGTTTCAATTTCAGCATGGAAAATACCTTTGGAATTGTGCCCGAGTAGGCAGTCAAAATTAGACTACCAAGAAAATAATCATTATAACTAGCAATTTAACGGTATTCTGCGCTAAAATAGATCTTATTTTAACGATTCTATCAGTTTTTTTTCTGAATTCTAAGAGACACGGGATGATTATGATGACATTTTTTACAGGTCCCAATGAGACTCGAACTCGTGATCTCCTGCTTACTAGGCAGGCGCTTTGCCATCTAAGCCATAGGACCACTAAACGGCTTAATAGGACAACAATTTAAAAAGTGGTCATGACGTCACAAAAGCAGTTTTACAATTGATTACCTTTATTTTAAAGTTCCCAACTGTTCCACAGCACAAAGAACAATTTACAAAAATATCAACGAGATTTTCAACGATACTACGAGTCCTGGTCTCTTACTAGGAAGAGCAGATCCATGCTGCACAATTAGTTATTATGATTTGGTGTTTAAATTTAAGCATGGAAAATACCTATGGAATTGTGCCCTAGTAGGCAGTCAAAATTAGACTACCAAGAAAATAATCATTATAACTAGCAATTTAACGGTATTCTGCGCTATAATAGAACTTATTTTAACGATTCCATCAGTTCTTTATCTGATTTCTAAGAGACACGGGATGATTATGATGACATTTCTTACAGGTCCCAACGAGACTCGAACTCGTGATCTCCTGCTTACTAGGCAGGCGCTTTGCCATCTAAGCCATAGGACCACAAAACGGCTTCATAGGACAACAATCTCAAAAGTGGTCATGACGTCACAACAGCAGTTTTACAATTGATTACCTTTATTTTAAAGTTCCCAACTGTTCCACAGCACAAAGAACAATTTACAAAAATATCAACGAGATTTTCAACGATACTACGAGTCCTGGTCTCTTACTAGGAAGAGCAGATCCATGCTGCACAATTAGTTATTATGATTTGGTGTTTAAATTTCAGCATGGAAGATACCTATGGAATTGTGCCCGAGTAGGCAATCAAAATTAGACTACCAAGAAAATAATCATTATAACTAGCAATTTAACGGTATTCTGCGCTAAAATAGAACTTATTTTAACGATTCTATCAGTTCTTTTTCTGAATTCTAAGAGACACGGGATGATTATGATGACATTTCTTACAGGTTCCAACGAGACTCGAACTCGTGATCTCCTGCTTACTAGGCAGGCGCTTTGCCATCTAAGCCATAGGACCACAATACGGCTTCATAGGACAACAATCTCAAAAGTGGTCATGACGTCACAACAGCAGTTTTACAATTGATTACCTTTATTTTAAAGTTCCCAACTGTTCCACAGCACAAAGAACAATTTACAAAAATATCAACGAGATTTTCAACGATACTACGAGTCCTGGTCTCTTACTAGGAAGAGCAGATCCATGCTGCACAATGAGTTATTATGATTTGGTGTTTAAATTTTAGCATGGAAAATACCTATGGAATTGTGCCCTAGTAGGCAGTCAAAATTAGACTACCAAGAAAATAATCATTATAACTAGCAATTTAACGGTATTCTGCGCTATAATAGAACTTATTTTAACGATTCTATCAGTTCTTTTTCTGATTTCTAAGAGACACGGGATGATTATGATGACATTTCTTACAGGTCCCAACGAGACTCGAACTCGTGATCTCTTGCTTACTAGGCAGGCGCTTTGCCATCTAAGCCATAGGACCACAAAACGGCTTCATAGGACAACAATTTAAAAAGTGGTCATGACGTCACAAAAGCAGTTTTACAATTGATTACTTCTATTTTAAAGTTCCCAACTGTTCCAAACAATTTACAAAAAAATCAACGAGATTTTCAACGATACTACGAGTCCTGGTCTCTTACTAGGAAGAGCAGATCCATGCTGCACAATTAGTTATTATGATTTGGTGTTTAAATTTCAGCATGGAAGATACCTATGGAATTGTGCCCGAGTAGGCAATCAAAATTAGACTACCAAGAAAATAATCATTATAACTAGCAATTTAACGGTATTCTGCGCTAAAATAGAACTTATTTTAACGATTCTATCAGTTCTTTTTCTGAATTCTAAGAGACACGGAATGATTATGATGACATTTCTTACAGGTTCCAACGAGACTCGAACTCGTGATCTCCTGCTTACTAGGCAGGCGCTTTGCCATCTAAGCCATAGGACCACAAAACGGCTTCATAGGACAACAATCTCAAAAGTGGTCATGACGTCACAACAGCAGTTTTACAATTGATTACCTTTATTTTAAAGTTCCCAACTGTTCCACAGCACAAAGAACAATTTACAAAAATATCAACGAGATTTTCAACGATACTACGAGTCCTGGTCTCTTACTAGGAAGAGCAGATCCATGCTGCACAATGAGTTATTATGATTTGGTGTTTAAATTTTAGCATCGAAAATACCTATGGAATTGTGCCCAAGTAGGCAGTCAAAATTAGACTACCAAGAAAATAATCATTTTAACTAGCAAAATAACGGTATTCTGCGCTATAATAGAACTTATTTTAACGATTCTATCAGTTCTTTTTCTGATTTCTAAGAGACACGGGATGATTATGATGACATTTCTTACAGGTCCCAACGAGACTCGAACTCGTGATCTCCTGCTTACTAGGCAGGCGCTTTGCCATCTAAGCCATAGGACCACAAAACGGCTTCATAGGACAACAATCTCAAAAGTGGTCATGACGTCACAACAGCAGTTTTACAATTGATTACCTTTTTTTTAAAGTTCCCAACTGTTCCACAGCACAAAGAACATTTACAAAAATATCAACGAGATTTTCAACGATACTATGAGTCCTGGTCTCTTACTAGGAAGAGCAGATCCATGCTGCACAATTAGTTATTATGATTTGGTGTTTAAATTTCAGCATGGAAGATACCTATGGAATTGTGCCCGAGTAGGCAATCAAAATTAGACTACCAAGAAAATAATCATTATAACTAGCAATTTAACGGTATTCTGCGCTAAAATAGAACTTATTTTAACGATTCTATCAGTTCTTTTTCTGAATTCTAAGAGACACGGGATGATTATGATGACATTTCTTACAGGTTCCAACGAGACTCGAACTCGTGATCTCCTGCTTACTAGGCAGGCGCTTTGCCATCTAAGCCATAGGACCACAAAACGGCTTCATAGGACAACAATCTCAAAAGTGGTCATGACGTCACAACAGCAGTTTTACAATTGATTACCTTTATTTTAAAGTTCCCAACTGTTCCACAGCACAAAGAACAATTTACAAAAATATCAACGAGATTTTCAACGATACTACGAGTCCTGGTCTCTTACTAGGAAGAGCAGATCCATGCTGCACAATGAGTTATTATGATTTGGTGTTTAAATTTTAGCATGGAAAATACCTATGGAATTGTGCCCTAGTAGGCAGTCAAAATTAGACTACCAAGAAAATAATCATTATAACTAGCAATTTAACGGTATTCTGCGCTATAATAGAACTTATTTTAACGATTGTATCAGTTCTTTTTCTGATTTCTAAGAGACACGGGATGATTATGATGACATTTCTTACAGGTCCCAACGAGACTCGAACTCGTGATCTCCTGCTTACTAGGCAGGCGCTTCGCCATCTAAGCCATAGGACCACAAAACGGCTTCATAGGACAACAATCTCAAAAGTGGTAATGACGTCACAACAGCAGTTTTACAATTGATTACCTTTATTTTAAAGTTCCCAACTGTTCCACAGCACAAAGAACAATTTACAAAAATATCAACGAGATTTTCAACGATACTACGAGTCCTGGTCTCTTACTAGGAAGAGCAGATCCATGCTGCACAATGAGTTATTATGATTTGGTGTTTAAATTTTAGCATGGAAAATACCTATGGAATTGTGCCCTAGTAGGCAGTCAAAATTAGACTACCAAGAAAATAATCATTATAACTAGCAATTTAACGGTATTCTGCGCTATAATAGAACTTATTTTAACGATTATATCAGTTCTTTTTCTGATTTCTAAGAGACACGGGATGATTATGATGACATTTCTTACAGGTTCCAACGAGACTCGAACTCGTGATCTCCTGCTTACTAGGCAGGCGCTTTGCCATCAAAGCCATAGGACCACAAAACGGCTTCATAGGACAACAATCTCAAAAGTGGTCATGACGTCACAACAGCAGTTTTACAATTGATTACCTTTATTTTAAAGTTCCCAACTGTTCCACAGCACAAAGAACAATTTACAAAAATATCAACGAGATTTTCAACGATACTACGAGTCCTGGTCTCTTACTAGGAAGAGCAGATCCATGCTGCACAATGAGTTATTATGATTTGGTGTTTAAATTTTAGCATGGAAAATACCTATGGAATTGTGCCCTAGTAGGCAGTCAAAATTAGACTACCAAGAAAATAATCATTATAACTAGCAATTTAACGGTATTCTGCGCTATAATAGAACTTATTTTAACGATTCTATCAGTTCTTTTTCTGATTTCTAAGAGACACGGGATGATTATGATGACATTTCTTACAGGTTCCAACGAGACTCGAACTCGTGATTTCCTGCTTACTAGGCAGGCGCTTTGCCATCTAAGCCATAGGACCACAAAACGGCTTCATAGGACAACAATTTAAAAAGTGGTCATGACGTCACAAAAGCAGTTTTACAATTGATTACTTCTATTTTAAAGTTCCCAACTGTTCCAAACAATTTACAAAAAAATCAACGAGATTTTCAACGATACTACGAGTCCTGGTCTCTTACTAGGAAGAGCAGATCCATGCTGCACAATTAGTTATTATGATTTGGTGTTTAAATTTTAGCATGGAAAATACCTATGGAATTGTGCCCGAGTAGGCAGTCAAAATTAGACTACCAAGAAAATAATCATTATAACTAGCAATTTAACGGTATTCTGCGCTATAATAGAACTTATTTTAACGATTATATCAGTTCTTTTTCTGATTCTAAGAGATACGAGATGATTATGATGACATTTATTACAGGTCCCAACGAGACTCGAACTAGTGATCTCCTGCTTAGTAGGCAGGCGCTATGCCATCTAAGCCATAGGACCACAAAACGGCTTCATAGGACAACAATTTAAAAAGTGGTCATGACGTCACAACAGCAGTTTTACAATCGATTACTTCTATTTTAAAGTTCCCAACTGTTCCACAGCACAAAAACAATTTACAAAAAAATCAACGAGATTTTCAACGATACTACGAGTCCTGGTCTCTTACTAGGAAGAGCAGATCCATGCTGCACAATTAGTTATTATGATTTGGTGTTTAAATTTCAGCATGGAAGATACCTATGGAATTGTGCCCGAGTAGGCAATCAAAATTAGACTACCAAGAAAATAATCATTATAACTAGCAATTTAACGGTATTCTGCGCTAAAATAGAACTTATTTTAACGATTCTATCAGTTCTTTTTCTGAATTCTAAGAGACACGGGATGATTATGATGACATTTCTTACAGGTTCCAACGAGACTCGAACTCGTGATCTCCTGCTTACTAGGCAGGCGCTTTGCCATCTAAGCCATAGGACCACAAAACGGCTTCATAGGACAACAATCTCAAAAGTGGTCATGACGTCACAACAGCAGTTTTACAATTGATTACCTTTATTTTAAAGTTCCCAACTGTTCCACAGCACAAAGAACAATTTACAAAAATATCAACGAGATTTTCAACGATACTACGAGTCCTGGTCTCTTACTAGGAAGAGCAGATCCATGCTGCACAATGAGTTATTATGATTTGGTGTTTAAATTTTAGCATGGAAAATACCTATGGAATTGTGCCCTAGTAGGCAGTCAAAATTAGACTACCAAGAAAATAATCATTATAACTAGCAATTTAACGGTATTCTGCGCTATAATAGAACTTATTTTAACGATTATATCAGTTCTTTTTCTGATTTCTAAGAGACACGGGATGATTATGATGACATTTCTTACAGGTTCCAACGAGACTCGAACTCGTGATCTCCTGCTTACTAGGCAGGCGCTTTGCCATCAAAGCCATAGGACCACAAAACGGCTTCATAGGACAACAATCTCAAAAGTGGTCATGACGTCACAACAGCAGTTTTACAATTGATTACCTTTATTTTAAAGTTCCCAACTGTTCCACAGCACAAAGAACAATTTACAAAAATATCAACGAGATTTTCAACGATACTACGAGTCCTGGTCTCTTACTAGGAAGAGCAGATCCATGCTGCACAATTAGTTATTATGATTTGGTGTTTAAATTTTAGCATGGAAAATACCTATGGAATTGTGCCCTAGTAGGCAGTCAAAATTAGACTACCAAGAAAATAATCATTATAACTAGCAATTTAACGGTATTCTGCGCTATAATAGAACTTATTTTAACGATTCTATCAGTTCTTTTTCTGATTTCTAAGAGACACGGGATGATTATGATGACATTTCTTACAGGTCCCAACGAGACTCGAACTCGTGATCTCCTGCTTACTAGGCAGGCGCTTTGCCATCTAAGCCATAGGACCATAAAACGGCTTCATAGGACAACAATTTCAAAAATGGTCATGACGTCACAACAGCAGTTTTACAATTGATTACTTCGATTTTAAAGTTCCCAACTGTTCCACAGCACAAAGAAAAATTTACAAAAAAATCAACGAGATTTTCAACGATACTACGAGTCCTGGTCTCTTACTAGGAAGAGCAGATCCATGCTGCACAATTAGTTATTATGATTTGGTGTTTAAATTTTAGCATGGAAAATACCTATGGAATTGTGCCCTAGTAGGCAGTCAAAATTAGACTACCAAGAAAATAATCATTATAACTAGCAATTTAACGGTATTCTGCGCTATAATAGAACTTATTTTAACGATTTTATCAGTTCTTTTTCTGATTTCTAAGAGACACGGGATGATTATGATGACATTTCTTACAGGTCCCAACGAGAGTCGAACTCGTGATCTCCTGCTTACTAGGCAGGCGCTTTGCCATCTAAGCCATAGGACCACAAAACGGCTTCATAGGACAACAATTTAAAAAGTGGTCATGACGTCACAAAAGCAGTTTTACAATTGATTACTTCTATTTTAAAGTTCCCAACTGTTCCAAACAATTTACAAAAAAATCAACGAGATTTTCAACGATACTACGAGTCCTGGTCTCTTACTAGGAAGAGCAGATCCATGCTGCACAATTAGTTATTATGATTTGGTGTTTAAATTTTAGCATGGAAAATACCTATGGAATTGTGCCCTAGTAGGCAGTCAAAATTAGACTACCAAGAAAATAATCATTATAACTAGCAATTTAACGGTATTCTGCGCTATACTAGAACTTATTTTAACGATTCCATCAGTTCTTTTTCTGATTTCTAAGAGACACGGGATGATTATGATGACATTTCTTACAGGTCCCAACGAGACTCGAACTCGTGATCTCCTGCTTACTAGGCAGGCGCTACTCGTGATCTCCTGCTTACTAGGCAGGCGCTTTGCCATCTAAGCCATAGGACCACAAAACGGCTTCATAGGACAACAATTTAAAAAGTGGTCATGACGTCACAAAAGCAGTTTTACAATTGATTACTTCTATTTTAAAGTTCCCAACTGTTCCAAACAATTTACAAAAAAATCAACGAGATTTTCAACGATACTACGAGTCCTGGTCTCTTACTAGGAAGAGCAGATCCATGCTGCACAATTAGTTATTATGATTTGGTGTTTAAATTTTAGCATGGAAAATACCTATGGAATTGTGCCCTAGTAGGCAGTCAAAATTAGACTACCAAGAAAATAATCATTATAACTAGCAATTTAACGGTATTCTGCGCTATAATAGAACTTATTTTAACGATTCTATCAGTTCTTTTTCTGATTTCTAAGAGACACGGGATGATTATGATGACATTTCTTACAGGTCCCAACGAGACTCGAACTCGTGATCTCCTGCTTACTAGGCAGGCGCTTTGCCATCTAAGCCATAGGACCATAAAACGGCTTCATAGGACAACAATTTCAAAAATGGTCATGACGTCACAACAGCAGTTTTACAATTGATTACTTCGATTTTAAAGTTCCCAACTGTTCCACAGCACAAAGAAAAATTTACAAAAAAATCAACGAGATTTTCAACGATACTACGAGTCCTGGTCTCTTACTAGGAAGAGCAGATCCATGCTGCACAATTAGTTATTATGATTTGGTGTTTAAATTTTAGCATGGAAAATACCTATGGAATTGTGCCCTAGTAGGCAGTCAAAATTAGACTACCAAGAAAATAATCATTATAACTAGCAATTTAACGGTATTCTGCGCTATAATAGAACTTATTTTAACGATTTTATCAGTTCTTTTTCTGATTTCTAAGAGACACGGGATGATTATGATGACATTTCTTACAGGTCCCAACGAGACTCGAACTCGTGATCTCCTGCTTACTAGGCAGGCGCTTTGCCATCTAAGCCATAGGACCACAAAACGGCTTCATAGAACAACAATTTAAAAAGTGGTCATGACGTCACAAAAGCAGTTTTACAATTGATTACTTCTATTTTAAAGTTCCCAACTGTTCCAAACAATTTACAAAAAAATCAACGAGATTTTCAACGATACTACGAGTCCTGGTCTCTTACTAGGAAGAGCAGATCCATGCTGCACAATTAGTTATTATGATTTGGTGTTTAAATTTTAGCATGGAAAATACCTATGGAATTGTGCCCTAGTAGGCAGTCAAAATTAGACTACCAAGAAAATAATCATTATAACTAGCAATTTAACGGTATTCTGCGCTATACTAGAACTTATTTTAACGATTCCATCAGTTCTTTTTCTGATTTCTAAGAGACACGGGATGATTATGATGAAATTTCTTACAGGTCCCAACGAGACTCGAACTCGTGATCTCCTGCTTACTAGGCAGGCGCTTTGCCATCTAAGCCATAGGACCACAAAACGGCTTCATAGGACAACAATTTAAAAAGTGGTCATGACGTCACAAAAGCAGTTTTACAATTGATTACTTCTATTTTAAAGTTCCCAACTGTTCCAAACAATTTACAAAAAAATCAACGAGATTTTCAACGATACTACGAGTCCTGGTCTCTTACTAGGAAGAGCAGATCCATGCTGCACAATTAGTTATTATGATTTGGTGTTTAAATTTTAGCATGGAAAATACCTATGGAATTGTGCCCTAGTAGGCAGTCAAAATTAGACTACCAAGAAAATAATCATTATAACTAGCAATTTAACGGTATTCTGCGCTATACTAGAACTTATTTTAACGATTCCATCAGTTCTTTTTCTGATTTCTAAGAGACACGGGATGATTATGATGACATTTCTTACAAGTCCCAACGAAACTCGAACTCGTGATCTCCTGCTTACTAGGCAGGCGCTTTGCCATCTAAGCCATAGGACCACAAAACGGCTTCATAGTACAACAACTTCAGAAATGGTCATGACGTCACAAAAGCAGTTTTACAATTGATTACTTCTATTTTAAAGTTCCCAACTGTTCCACAGCACAAAGAACAATTTACAAAAAAATCAACGAGATTTTCAACGATACTACGAGTCCTGGTCTCTTACTAGGAAGAGCAGATCCATGCTGCACAATTAGTTATTATGATTTGGTGTTTAAATTTTAGCATGGAAAATACCTATGGAATTGTGCCCTAGTAGGCAGTCAAAATTAGACTACCAAGAAAATAATCATTATAACTAGCAATTTAACGGTATTCTGCGCTAAAATAGATCTTATTTTAACGATTCTATCAGTTCTTTTTCTGAATTCTAAGAGACACGGGATGATTATGATGACATTTCTTACAGGTCCCAACGAGACTCGAACTCGTGATCTCCTGCTTACTAGGCAGGCGCTTTGCCATCTAAGCCATAGGACCACAAAACGGCTTCATAGGACAACAATTTAAAAAGTGGTCATGACGTCACAAAAGCAGTTTTACAATTGATTACTTCTATTTTAAAGTTCCCAACTGTTCCAAACAATTTACAAAAAAATCAACGAGATTTTCAACGATACTACGAGTCCTGGTCTCTTACTAGGAAGAGCAGATCCATGCTGCACAATTAGTTATTATGATTTGGTGTTTAAATTTTAGCATGGAAAATACCTATGGAATTGTGCCCTAGTAGGCAGTCAAAATTAGACTACCAAGAAAATAATCATTATAACTAGCAATTTAACGGTATTCTGCGCTATACTAGAACTTATTTTAACGATTCCATCAGTTCTTTTTCTGATTTCTAAGAGACACGGGATGATTATGATGACATTTCTTACAAGTCCCAACGAAACTCGAACTCGTGATCTCCTGCTTACTAGGCAGGCGCTTTGCCATCTAAGCCATAGGACCACAAAACGGCTTCATAGTACAACAACTTCAGAAATGGTCATGACGTCACAAAAGCAGTTTTACAATTGATTACTTCTATTTTAAAGTTCCCAACTGTTCCACAGCACAAAGAACAATTTACAAAAAAATCAACGAGATTTTCAACGATACTACGAGTCCTGGTCTCTTACTAGGAAGAGCAGATCCATGCTGCACAATTAGTTATTATGATTTGGTGTTTAAATTTTAGCATGGAAAATACCTATGGAATTGTGCCCTAGTAGGCAGTCAAAATTAGACTACCAAGAAAATAATCATTATAACTAGCAATTTAACGGTATTCTGCGCTAAAATAGATCTTATTTTAACGATTCTATCAGTTCTTTTTCTGAATTCTAAGAGACACGGGATGATTATGATGACATTTCTTACAGGTCCCAACGAGACTCGAACTCGTGATCTCCTGCTTACTAGGCAGGCGCTTTGCCATCTAAGCCATAGGACCACAAAACGGCTTCATAGGACAACAATTTAAAAAGTGGTCATGACGTCACAAAAGCAGTTTTACAATTGATTACTTCTATTTTAAAGTTCCCAACTGTTCCAAACAATTTACAAAAAAATCAACGAGATTTTCAACGATACTACGAGTCCTGGTCTCTTACTAGGAAGAGCAGATTCATGCTGCACAATTAGTTATTATGATTTGGTGTTTAAATTTCAGCATGGAAAATACCTTTGGAATTGTGCCCGAATAGGCAATCAAAATTAGACTACCAAGAAAATAATCATTATAACTAGCAATTTAACGGTATTCTGCGCTATAATAGAACTTATTTTAACGATTCTATCAGTTCTTTTTCTGATTTCTAAGAGACACGGGATGATTATGATGACATTTCTTACAGGTCCCAACGAGACTCGAACTCGTGATCTCCTGCTTACTAGGCAGGCGCTTTGCCATCTAAGCCATAGGACCACAAAACGGCTTCATAGGACAACAATCTCAAAAGTGGTCATGACGTCACAACAGCAGTTTTACAATTAATTACCTTTATTTTAAAGTTCCCAACTGTTCCACAGCACAAAGAACAATTTACAAAAATATCAACGAGATTTTCAACGATACTACGAGTCCTGGTCTCTTACTAGGAAGAGCAGATCCATGCTGCACAATTAGTTATTATGATTTGGTGTTTAAATTTTAGCATGGAAAATACCTATGGAATTGTGCCCTAGTAGGCAGTCAAAATTAGACTACCAAGAAAATAATCATTATAACTAGCAATTTAACGGTATTCTGCGCTATACTAGAACTTATTTTAACGATTCCATCAGTTATTTTTCTGATTTCTAAGAGACACGGGATGATTATGATGACATTTCTTACAGGTCCCTACGATACTCGAACTCGTGATCTCCTGCTTACTAGGCAGGCGCTTTGCCATCTAAGCCATAGGACCACAAAACGGCTTCATAGGACAACAAGTTAAAAAGTGGTCATGACGTCACAAAAGCAGTTTTACAATTGATTACTTCTATTTTAAAGTTCCCAACTGTTCCACAGCACAAAGAACAATTTACAAAAAAATCAACGAGATTTTCAACGATACTACGAGTCCTGGTCTCTTACTAGGAAGAGCAGATCCATGCTGCACAATTAGTTATTATGATTTGGTGTTTAAATTTCAGAATGGAAAATACCTTTGGAATTGTGCCCGAGTAGGCAGTCAAAATTAGACTACCAAGAAAATAATCATTATAACTAGCAATTTAACGGTATTCTGCGCTATACTAGAACTTATTTTAACGATTCCATCAGTTATTTTTCTGATTTCTAAGAGACACGGGATGATTATGATGACATTTCTTACTGGTCCCAACGAGACTCGAACTCGTGATCTCCTGCTTACTAGGCAGGCGCTTTGCCATCTAAGCCATAGGACCACAAAACGGCTTCATAGTACAACAATCTCAAAAATGGTCATGACGTCACAACAGCAGTTTTACAATTGATTACTTCGATTTTAAAGTTCCCAACTGTTCCACAGCACAAAGAACAATTTACAAAAAAATCAACGAGATTTTCAACGATACTACGAGTCCTGGTCTCTTACTAGGAAGAGCAGATCCATGCTGCACAATTAGTTATTATGATTTGGTGTTTAAATTTTAGCATGGAAAATACCTATGAAATTGTGCCCTAGTAGGCAGTCAAAATTAGACTACCAAGAAAATAATCATTATAACTAGCAATTTAACGGTATTCTGCGCTATAATAGAACTTATTTTAACGATTCTATCAGTTCTTTTTCTGATTTCTAAGAGACACGGGATGATTATGATGACATTTCTTACAGGTCCCAATGAGACTCGAACTCGTGATCTCCTGCTTACTAGGCAGGCGCTTTGCCATCTAAGCCATAGGACCACAAAACGGCTTCATAGGACAACAATTTAAAAAGTGGTCATGACGTCACAAAAGCAGTTTTACAATTGATTACTTCTATTTTAAAGTTCCCAACTGTTCCAAAAAATTTACAAAAAAATCAACGAGATTTTCAACGATACTACGAGTCCTGGTCTCTTACTAGGAAGAGCAGATCCATGCTGCACAATTAGTTATTATGATTTGGTGTTTAAATTTTAGCATGGAAAATACCTATGGAATTGTGCCCTAGTAGGCAGTCAAAATTAGACTACCAAGAAAATAATCATTATAACTAGCAATTTAACGGTATTCTGCGCTATAATAGAACTTATTTTAACGATTCTATCAGTTCTTTTTCTGATTTCTAAGAGACACGGGATGATTATGATGACATTTCTTACAGGTGCCAACGAGACTCGAACTCGTGATCTCCTGCTTACTAGGCAGGCGCTTTGCCATCTAAGCCATAGGACCACAAAACGGCTTCATAGGACAACAATTTAAAAAGTGGTCATGACGTCACAAAAGCAGTTTTACAATTGATTACTTCTATTTTAAAGTTCCCAACTGTTCCAAACAATTTACAAAAAAATCAACGAGATTTTCAACGATACTACGAGTCCTGGTCTCTTACTAGGAAGAGCAGATCCATGCTGCACAATTAGTTATTATGATTTGGTGTTTAAATTTTAGCATGGAAAATACCTATGGAATTGTGCCCTAGTAGGCAGTCAAAATTAGACTACCAAGAAAATAATCATTATAACTAGCAATTTAACGGTATTCTGTGCTATAATAGAACTTATTTTAACGATTCTATCAGTTCTTTTTCTGATTTCTAAGAGACACGGGATGATTATGATGACATTTCTCACAGGTCCCAATGAGACTCGAACTCATGATCTCCTGCTTACTAGGCAGGCGCTTTGCCATCTAAGCCATAGGACCACAAAACGGCTTCATAGGACAACAATCTCAAAAGTGGTCATGACGTCACAACAGCAGTTTTACAATTGATTACCTTTATTTTAAAGTTCCCAACTGTTCCACAGCACAAAGAACAATTTACAAAAATATCAACGAGATTTTCAACGATACTACGAGTCCTGGTCTCTTACTAGGAAGAGCAGATCCATGCTGCACAATTAGTTATTATGATTTGGTGTTTAAATTTTAGCATGGAAAATACCTATGGAATTGTGCCCTAGTAGGCAGTCAAAATTAGACTACCAAGAAAATAATCATTAAAACTAGCAATTTAACGGTATTCTGCGCTATAATAGTACTTATTTTAACGATTCTATCAGTTCTTTTTCTGATTTCTAAGAGACACGGGATGATTATGATGACATTTCTGACAGGTCCCAACGAGACTCGAACTCGTGATCTCCTGCTTACTAGGCAGGCGCTTTGCCATCTAAGCCATAGGACCACAAAACGGCTTCATAGGACAACAATCTCAAAAGTGGTCATGACGTCACAACAGCAGTTTTACAATTGATTACCTTTATTTTAAAGTTCCCAACTGTTCCACAGCACAAAGAACAATTTACAAAAATATCACCGAGATTTTCAACGATACTACGAGTCCTGGTCTCTTACTAGGAAGAGCAGATCCATGCTGCACAATTAGTTATTATGATTTGGTGTTTAAATTTTAGCATGGAAAATACCTATGGAATTGTGCCCTAGTAGGCAGTCAAAATTAGACTACCAAGAAAATAATCATTATAACTAGCAATTTAACGGTATTCTGCGCTATAATAGAACTTATTTTAACGATTCTATCAGTTCTTTTTCTGATTTCTAAGAGACACGGGATGATTATGATGACATTTCTTACAGGTCCCAACGAGAGTCGAACTCGTGATCTCCTGCTTACTAGGCAGGCGCTTTGCCATCTAAGCCATAGGACCACAAAACGGCTTCATAGGACAACAATTTCAAAAATGGTCATGACGTCACAACAGCAGTTTTACAATTGATTACTTCGATTTTAAAGTTCCCAACTGTTCCACAGCACAAAGAACAATTTACAAAAAAATCAACGAGATTTTCAACGATACTACGAGTCCTGGTCTCTTACTAGGAAGAGCAGATCCATGCTGCACAATTAGTTATTATGATTTGGTGTTTAAATTTTAGCATGGAAAATACCTATGGAATTGTGCCCTAGTAGGCAGTCAAAATTAGACTACCAAGAAAACAATCATTATAACTAGCAATTTAACGGTATTCTGCGCTATAATAGAACTTATTTTAACGATTCCATCAGTTCTTTTTCTGATTTCTAAGAGACACGGGATGATTATGATGACATTTCTGACAGGTCCCAACGAGACTCGAACTCGTGATCTCCTACTTACTAGGCAGGCGCTTTGCCATCTAAGCCATAGGACCACAAAACGGCTTCATAGGACAACAATCTCAAAAGTGGTCATGACGTCACAACAGCAGTTTTACAATTGATTACCTTTATTTTAAAGTTCCCAACTGTTCCACAGCACAAAGAACAATTTACAAAAATATCAACGAGATTTTCAACGATACTACGAGTCCTGGTCTCTTACTAGGAAGAGCAGATCCATGCTGCACAATTAGTTATTATGATTTGGTGTTTAAATTTTAGCATGGAAAATACCTATGGAATTGTGCCCTAGTAGGCAGTCAAAATTAGACTACCAAGAAAATAATCATTATAACTAGCAATTTAACGGTATTCTGCGCTATAATAGAACTTATTTTAACGATTCTATCAGTTCTTTTTCTGATTTCTAAGAGACACGGGATGATTATAATGACATTTCTTACAGGTCCCAACGAGACTCGAACTCGTGATCTCCTGCTTACTAGGCAGGCGCTTTGCCATCTAAGCCATAGGACCACAAAACGGCTTCATAGGACAACAATCTCAAAAGTGGTCATGACGTCACAACAGCAGTTTTACAATTGATTACCTTTATTTTAAAGTTCCCAACTGTTCCACAGCACAAAGAACAATTTACAAAAAAATCAACGAGATTTTCAACGATACTACGAGTCTTGGTCTCTTACTAGGAAGAGCAGATCCATGCTGCACAATTAGTTATTATGATTTGGTGTTTAAATTTTAGCATGGAAAATACCTATGGAATTGTGCCCTAGTAGGCAGTCAAAATTAGACTACCAAGAAAATAATCATTATAACTAGCAATTTAACGGTATTCTGCGCTATACTAGAACTTATTTTAACGATTCCATCAGTTATTTTTCTGATTTCTAAGAGACACGGGATGATTATGATGACATTTCTTACAGGTCCCAACGAGACTCGAACTCGTGATCTCCTGCTTACTAGGCAGGCGCTTTGCCATCTAAGCCATAGGACCACAAAACGGCTTCATAGGACAACAATTTAAAAAGTGGTCATGACGTCACAAAAGCAGTTTTACAATTGATTACTTCTATTTTAAAGTTCCCAACTGTTCCAAACAATTTACAAAAAAATCAACGAGATTTTCAACGATACTACGAGTCCTGGTCTCTTACTAGGAAGAGCAGATCCATGCTGCACAATTAGTTATTATGATTTGGTGTTTAAATTTTAGCATCGAAAATACCTATGGAATTGTGCCCTAGTAGGCAGTCAAAATTAGACTACCAAGAAAATAATCATTATAACTAGCAATTTAACGGTATTCTGCGCTATAATAGAACTTATTTTAACGATTCTATCAGTTCTTTTTCTGATTTCTAAGAGACACGGGATGATTATGATGACATTTCTCACAGGTCCCAACGAGACTCGAACTCATGATCTCCTGCTTACTAGGCAGGCGCTTTGCCATCTAAGCCATAGGACCACAAAACGGCTTCATAGGACAACAATCTCAAAAGTGGTCATGACGTCACAACAGCAGTTTTACAATTGATTACCTTTATTTTAAAGTTCCCAACTGTTCCACAGCACAAAGAACAATTTACAAAAATATCAACGAGATTTTCAACGATACTACGAGTCCTGGTCTCTTACTAGGAAGAGCAGATCCATGCTGCACAATTAGTTATTATGATTTGGTGTTTAAATTTTAGCATGGAAAATACCTATGGAATTGTGCCCTAGTAGGCAGTCAAAATTAGACTACCAAGAAAATAATCATTATAACTAGCAATTTAACGGTATTCTGCGCTATAATAGAACTTATTTTAACGATTCTATCAGTTTTTTTTCTGATTTCTAAGAGACACGGGATGATTATGATGACATTTCTTACAGGTCCCAACGAGACTCGAACTCGTGATCTCCTGCTTACTAGGCAGGCGCTTTGCCATCTAAGCCATAGGACCACAAAACGGCTTCATAGGACAACAATCTCAAAAGTGGTCATGACGTCACAACAGCAGTTTTACAATTGATTACCTTTATTTTAAAGTTCCCAACTGTTCCACAGCACAAAGAACAATTTACAAAAATATCAACGAGATTTTCAACGATACTACGAGTCCTGGTCTCTTACTAGGAAGAGCAGATCCATGCTGCACAATTAGTTATTATGATTTGGTGTTTAAATTTTAGCATAGAAAATACCTATGGAATTGTGCCCTAGTAGGCAGTCAAAATTAGACTACCAAGAAAATAATCATTATAACTAGCAATTTAACGGTATTCTGCGCTATACTAGAACTTATTTTAACGATTCCATCAGTTCTTTTTCTGATTTCTAAGAGACACGGGATGATTATGATGACATTTCTTACAGGTCCCAACGAGACTCGAACTCGTGATCTCCTGCTTACTAGGCAGGCGCTTTGCCATCTAAGCCATAGGACCACAAAACGGCTTCATAGGACAACAATTTAAAAAGTGGTCATGACGTCACAAAAGCAGTTTTACAATTGATTACTTCTATTTTAAAGTTCCCAACTGTTCCAAACAATTTACAAAAAAATCAACGAGATTTTCAACGATACTACGAGTCCTGGTCTCTTACTAGGAAGAGCAGATCCATGCTGCACAATTAGTTATTATGATTTGGTGTTTAAATTTTAGCATGGAAAATACCTATGGAATTGTGCCCTAGTAGGCAGTCAAAATTAGACTACCAAGAAAATAATCATTATAACTAGCAATTTAACGGTATTCTGCGCTATAATAGAACTTATTTTAACGATTCTATCAGTTCTTTTTCTGATTTCTAAGAGACACGGGATGATTATGATGACATTTCTGACAGGTCCCAACGAGACTCGAACTCGTGATCTCCTACTTACTAGGCAGGCGCTTTGCCATCTAAGCCATAGGACCACAAAACGGCTTCATAGGACAACAATCTCAAAAGTGGTCATGACGTCACAACAGCAGTTTTACAATTGATTACCTTTATTTTAAAGTTCCCAACTGTTCCACAGCACAAAGAACAATTTACAAAAAAATCAACGAGATTTTCAACGATACTACGAGTCCTGGTCTCTTACTAGGAAGAGCAGATCCATGCTGCACAATTAGTTATTATGATTTGGTGTTTAAATTTTAGCATGGAAAATACCTATGGAATTGTGCCCTAGTAGGCAGTCAAAATTAGACTACCAAGAAAATAATCATTATAACTAGCAATTTAACGGTATTCTGCGCTATACTAGAACTTATTTTAACGATTCCATCAGTTCTTTTTCTGATTTCTAAGAGACACGGGATGATTATGATGACATTTCTTACAGGTCCCAACGAGACTCGAACTCGTGATCTCCTGCTTACTAGGCAGGCGCTACTCGTGATCTCCTGCTTACTAGGCAGGCGCTTTGCCATCTAAGCCATAGGACCACAAAACGGCTTCATAGGACAACAATTTAAAAAGTGGTCATGACGTCACAAAAGCAGTTTTACAATTGATTACTTCGATTTTAAAGTTCCCAACTGTTCCACAGCACAAAGAACAATTTACAAAAAAATCAACGAGATTTTCAACGATACTACGAGTCCTGGTCTCTTACTAGGAAGAGCAGATCCATGCTGCACAATTAGTTATTATGATTTGGTGTTTAAATTTTAGCATGGAAAATACCTATGGAATTGTGCCCTAGTAGGCAGTCAAAATTAGACTACCAAGAAAATAATCATTATAACTAGCAATTTAACGGTATTCTGCGCTATAATAGAACTTATTTTAACGATTCTATCAGTTCTTTTTCTGATTTCTAAGAGACACGGGATGATTATGATGACATTTCTGACAGGTCCCAACGAGACTCGAACTCGTGATCTCCTACTTACTAGGCAGGCGCTTTGCCATCTAAGCCATAGGACCACAAAACGGCTTCATAGGACAACAATCTCAAAAGTGGTCATGACGTCACAACAGCAGTTTTACAATTGATTACCTTTATTTTAAAGTTCCCAACTGTTCCACAGCACAAAGAACAATTTACAAAAAAATCAACGAGATTTTCAACGATACTACGAGTCCTGGTCTCTTACTAGGAAGAGCAGATCCATGCTGCACAATTAGTTATTATGATTTGGTGTTTAAATTTTAGCATGGAAAATACCTATGGAATTGTGCCCTAGTAGGCAGTCAAAATTAGACTACCAAGAAAATAATCATTATAACTAGCAATTTAACGGTATTCTGCGCTATACTAGAACTTATTTTAACGATTCCATCAGTTATTTTTCTGATTTCTAAGAGACACGGGATTATTATGATGACATTTCTTACAGGTCCCAACGAGACTCGAACTCGTGATCTCCTGCTTACTAGGCAGGCGCTTTGCCATCTAAGCCATAGGACCACAAAACGGCTTCATAGGACAACAATTTAAAAAGTGGTCATGACGTCACAAAAGCAGTTTTACAATTGATTACTTCTATTTTAAAGTTCCCAACTGTTCCAAACAATTTACAAAAAAATCAACGAGATTTTCAACGATACTACGAGTCCTGGTCTCTTACTAGGAAGAGCAGATCCATGCTGCACAATTAGTTATTATGATTTGGTGTTTAAATTTTAGCATGGAAAATACCTATGGAATTGTGCCCTAGTAGGCAGTCAAAATTAGACTACCAAGAAAATAATCATTATAACTAGCAATTTAACGGTATTCTGCGCTATAATAGAACTTATTTTAACGATTCTATCAGTTCTTTTTCTGATTTCTAAGAGACACGGGATGATTATGATGACATTTCTTACAGGTCCCAACGAGACTCGAACTCGTGATCTCCTGCTTACTAGGCAGGCGCTTTGCCATCTAAGCCATAGGACCACAAAACGGCTTCATAGGACAACAATTTCAAAAATGGTCATGACGTCACAACAGCAGTTTTACAATTGATTACTTCGATTTTAAAGTTCCCAACTGTTCCACAGCACAAAGAACAATTTACAAAAAAATCAACGAGATTTTCAACGATACTACGAGTCCTGGTCTCTTACTAGGAAGAGCAGATCCATGCTGCACAATTAGTTATTATGATTTGGTGTTTAAATTTTAGCATGGAAAATACCTATGGAATTGTGCCCTAGTAGGCAGTCAAAATTAGACTACCAAGAAAATAATCATTATAACTAGCAATTTAACGGTATTCTGCGCTATACTAGAACTTATTTTAACGATTCCATCAGTTCTTTTTCTGATTTCTAAGAGACACGGGATGATTATGATGACATTTCTTACAGGTGCCAACGAGACTCGAACTCGTGATCTCCTGCTTACTAGGCAGGCGCTTTGCCATCTAAGCCATAGGACCACAAAACGGCTTCATAGGACAACAATTTAAAAAGTGGTCATGACGTCACAAAAGCAGTTTTACAATTGATTACTTCTATTTTAAAGTTCCCAACTGTTCCAAACAATTTACAAAAAAATCAACGAGATTTTCAACGATACTACGAGTCCTGGTCTCTTACTAGGAAGAGCAGATCCATGCTGCACAATTAGTTATTATGATTTGGTGTTTAAATTTTAGCATGGAAAATACCTATGGAATTGTGCCCTAGTAGGCAGTCAAAATTAGACTACCAAGAAAATAATCATTATAACTAGCAATTTAACGGTATTCTGCGCTATACTAGAACTTATTTTAACGATTCCATCAGTTATTTTTCTGATTTCTAAGAGACACGGGATGATTATGATGACATTTCTTACGGGTCCCAACGAGACTCGAACTCGTGATCTCCTGCTTACTAGGCAGGCGCTTTGCCATCTAAGCCATAGGACCACAAAACGGCTTCATAGGACAACAATTTAAAAAGTGGTCATGACGTCACGAAAGCAGTTTTACAATTGATTACTTCTATTTTAAAGTTCCCAACTGTTCCAAACAATTTACAAAAAAATCAACGAGATTTTCAACGATACTACGAGTCCTGGTCTCTTACTAGGAAGAGCAGATCCATGCTGCACAATTAGTTATTATGATTTGGTGTTTAAATTTTAGCATGGAAAATACCTATGGAATTGTGCCCTAGTAGGCAGTCAAAATTAGACTACCAAGAAAATAATCATTATAACTAGCAATTTAACGGTATTCTGCGCTATAATAGAACTTATTTTAACGATTCTATCAGTTCTTTTTCTGATTTCTAAGAGACACGGGATGATTATGATGACATTTCTTACAGGTCCCAACGAGAATCGAACTCGTGATCTCCTGCTTACTAGGCAGGCGCTTTGCCATCTAAGCCTTAGGACCACAAAACGGCTTCATAGGACAACAATCTCAAAAATGGTCATGACGTCACAACAGCAGTTTTACAATTGATTACTTCGATTTTAAAGTTCCCAACTGTTCCACAGCACAAAGAACAATTTACAAAAAAATCAACGAGATTTTCAACGATACTACGAGTCCTGGTCTCTTACTAGGAAGAGCAGATCCATGCTGCACAATTAGTTATTATGATTTGGTGTTTACATTTTAGCATGGAAAATACCTATGGAATTGTGCCCTAGTAGGCAGTCAAAATTAGACTACCAAGAAAATAATCATTATAACTAGCAATTTAACGGTATTCTGCGCTATACTAGAACTTATTTTAACGATTCCATCAGTTCTTTTTCTGATTTCTAAGAGACACGGGATGATTATGATGACATTTCTTACAGGTCCCAACGAGACTCGAACTCGTGATCACCTGCTTACTAGGCAGGAGCTTTGCCATCTAAGCCATAGGACCACAAAACGGCTTCATAGGACAACAATTTAAAAAGTGGTCATGACGTCACGAAAGCAGTTTTACAATTGATTACTTCTATTTTAAAGTTCCCAACTGTTCCAAACAATTTACAAAAAAATCAACGAGATTTTCAACGATACTACGAGTCCTGGTCTCTTACTAGGAAGAGCAGATCCATGCTGCACAATTAGTTATTATGATTTGGTGTTTAAATTTTAGCATGGAAAATACCTATGGAATTGTGCCCTAGTAGGCAGTCAAAATTAGACTACCAAGAAAATAATCATTATAACTAGCAATTTAACGGTATTCTGCGCTATACTAGAACTTATTTTAACGATTCCATCAGTTCTTTTTCTGATTTCTAAGAGACACGGGATGATTATGATGACATTTCTTACAGGTCCCAACGAGACTCGAACTCGTGATCACCTGCTTACTAGGCAGGAGCTTTGCCATCTAAGCCATAGGACCACAAAACGGCTTCATAGGACAACAATTTAAAAAGTGGTCATGACGTCACGAAAGCAGTTTTACAATTGATTACTTCTATTTTAAAGTTCCCAACTGTTCCAAACAATTTACAAAAAAATCAACGAGATTTTCAACGATACTACGAGTCCTGGTCTCTTACTAGGAAGAGCAGATCCATGCTGCACAATTAGTTATTATGATTTGGTGTTTAAATTTTAGCATGGAAAATACCTATGGAATTGTGCCCTAGTAGGCAGTCAAAATTAGACTACCAAGAAAATAATCATTATAACTAGCAATTTAACGGTATTCTGCGCTATACTAGAACTTATTTTAACGATTCCATCAGTTATTTTTCTGATTTCTAAGAGACACGGGATTATTATGATGACATTTCTTACAGGTCCCAACGAGACTCGAACTCGTGATCTCCTGCTTACTAGGCAGGCGCTTTGCCATCTAAGCCATAGGACCACAAAACGGCTTCATAGGACAACAATTTAAAAAGTGGTCATGACGTCACAAAAGCAGTTTTACAATTGATTACTTCTATTTTAAAGTTCCCAACTGTTCCAAACAATTTACAAAAAAATCAACGAGATTTTCAACGATACTACGAGTCCTGGTCTCTTACTAGGAAGAGCAGATCCATGCTGCACAATTAGTTATTATGATTTGGTGTTTAAATTTTAGCATGGAAAATACCTATGGAATTGTGCCCTAGTAGGCAGTCAAAATTAGACTACCAAGAAAATAATCATTATAACTAGCAATTTAACGGTATTCTGCGCTATAATAGAACTTATTTTAACGATTCTATCAGTTCTTTTTCTGATTTCTAAGAGACACGGGATGATTATGATGACATTTCTTACAGGTCCCAACGAGACTCGAACTCGTGATCTCCTGCTTACTAGGCAGGCGCTTTGCCATCTAAGCCATAGGACCACAAAACGGCTTCATAGGACAACAATTTCAAAAATGGTCATGACGTCACAACAGCAGTTTTACAATTGATTACTTCGATTTTAAAGTTCCCAACTGTTCCACAGCACAAAGAACAATTTACAAAAAAATCAACGAGATTTTCAACGATACTACGAGTCCTGGTCTCTTACTAGGAAGAGCAGATCCATGCTGCACAATTAGTTATTATGATTTGGTGTTTACATTTTAGCATGGAAAATACCTATGGAATTGTGCCCTAGTAGGCAGTCAAAATTAGACTACCAAGAAAATAATCATTATAACTAGCAATTTAACGGTATTCTGCGCTATACTAGAACTTATTTTAACGATTCCATCAGTTATTTTTCTGATTTCTAAGAGACACGGGATTATTATGATGACATTTCTTACAGGTCCCAACGAGACTCGAACTCGTGATCTCCTGCTTACTAGGCAGGCGCTTTGCCATCTAAGCCATAGGACCACAAAACGGCTTCATAGGACAACAATTTAAAAAGTGGTCATGACGTCACAAAAGCAGTTTTACAATTGATTACTTCTATTTTAAAGTTCCCAACTGTTCCAAACAATTTACAAAAAAATCAACGAGATTTTCAACGATACTACGAGTCCTGGTCTCTTACTAGGAAGAGCAGATCCATGCTGCACAATTAGTTATTATGATTTGGTGTTTAAATTTTAGCATGGAAAATACCTATGGAATTGTGCCCTAGTAGGCAGTCAAAATTAGACTACCAAGAAAATAATCATTATAACTAGCAATTTAACGGTATTCTGCGCTATAATAGAACTTATTTTAACGATTCTATCAGTTCTTTTTCTGATTTCTAAGAGACACGGGATGATTATGATGACATTTCTTACAGGTCCCAACGAGACTCGAACTCGTGATCTCCTGCTTACTAGGCAGGCGCTTTGCCATCTAAGCCATAGGACCACAAAACGGCTTCATAGGACAACAATTTCAAAAATGGTCATGACGTCACAACAGCAGTTTTACAATTGATTACTTCGATTTTAAAGTTCCCAACTGTTCCACAGCACAAAGAACAATTTACAAAAAAATCAACGAGATTTTCAACGATACTACGAGTCCTGGTCTCTTACTAGGAAGAGCAGATCCATGCTGCACAATTAGTTATTATGATTTGGTGTTTACATTTTAGCATGGAAAATACCTATGGAATTGTGCCCTAGTAGGCAGTCAAAATTAGACTACCAAGAAAATAATCATTATAACTAGCAATTTAACGGTATTCTGCGCTATACTAGAACTTATTTTAACGATTCCATCAGTTCTTTTTCTGATTTCTAAGAGACACGGGATGATTATGATGACATTTCTTACAGGTCCCAACGAGACTCGAACTCGTGATCACCTGCTTACTAGGCAGGAGCTTTGCCATCTAAGCCATAGGACCACAAAACGGCTTCATAGGACAACAATTTAAAAAGTGGTCATGACGTCACGAAAGCAGTTTTACAATTGATTACTTCTATTTTAAAGTTCCCAACTGTTCCAAACAATTTACAAAAAAATCAACGAGATTTTCAACGATACTACGAGTCCTGGTCTCTTACTAGGAAGAGCAGATCCATGCTGCACAATTAGTTATTATGATTTGGTGTTTAAATTTTAGCATGGAAAATACCTATGGAATTGTGCCCTAGTAGGCAGTCAAAATTAGACTACCAAGAAAATAATCATTATAACTAGCAATTTAACGGTATTCTGCGCTATACTAGAACTTATTTTAACGATTCCATCAGTTATTTTTCTGATTTCTAAGAGACACGGGATTATTATGATGACATTTCTTACAGGTCCCAACGAGACTCGAACTCGTGATCTCCTGCTTACTAGGCAGGCGCTTTGCCATCTAAGCCATAGGACCACAAAACGGCTTCATAGGACAACAATTTAAAAAGTGGTCATGACGTCACAAAAGCAGTTTTACAATTGATTACTTCTATTTTAAAGTTCCCAACTGTTCCAAACAATTTACAAAAAAATCAACGAGATTTTCAACGATACTACGAGTCCTGGTCTCTTACTAGGAAGAGCAGATCCATGCTGCACAATTAGTTATTATGATTTGGTGTTTAAATTTTAGCATGGAAAATACCTATGGAATTGTGCCCTAGTAGGCAGTCAAAATTAGAATACCAAGAAAATAATCATTATAACTAGCAATTTAACGGTATTCTGCGCTATAATAGAACTTATTTTAACGATTCTATCAGTTCTTTTTCTGATTTCTAAGAGACACGGGATGATTATGATGACATTTCTTACAGGTCCCAACGAGACTCGAACTCGTGATCTCCT
Source organism: Daphnia pulicaria (assembly GCF_021234035.1). Lineage (NCBI taxonomy): Eukaryota > Metazoa > Arthropoda > Branchiopoda > Diplostraca > Daphniidae > Daphnia > Daphnia pulicaria. Next base: position 19,177,715 of record NC_060913.1, read on the forward strand.
GCTTACTAGGAAGGCGCTTTGCCATCTAAGCCATAGGACCACAAAACGGCTTCATAGGACAACAATTTCAAAAATGGTCATGACGTCACAACAGCAGTTTTACAATTGATTACTTCGATTTTAAAGTTCCCAACTGTTCCACAGCACAAAGAACAATTTACAAAAAAATCAACGAGATTTTCAACGATACTACGAGTCCTGGTCTCTTACTAGGAAGAGCAGATCCATGCTGCACAATTAGTTATTATGATTTGGTGTTTAAATTTTAGCATGGAAAATACCTATGGAATTGTGCCCTAGTAGGCAGTCAAAATTAGACTACCAAGAAAATAATCATTATAACTAGCAATTTAACGGTATTCTGCGCTATACTAGAACTTATTTTAACGATTCCATCAGTTATTTTTCTGATTTCTAAGAGACACGGGATGATTATGATGACATTTCTTACAGGTGCCAACGAGACTCGAACTCGTGATCTCCTGCTTACTAGGCAGGCGCTTTGCCATCTAAGCCATAGGACCACAAAACGGCTTCATAGGACAACAATTTAAAAAGTGGTCATGACGTCACAAAAGCAGTTTTACAATTGATTACTTCTATTTTAAAGTTCCCAACTGTTCCAAACAATTTACAAAAAAATCAACGAGATTTTCAACGATACTACGAGTCCTGGTCTCTTACTAGGAAGAGCAGATCCATGCTGCACAATTAGTTATTATGATTTGGTGTTTAAATTTTAGCATGGAAAATACCTATGGAATTGTGCCCTAGTAGGCAGTCAAAATTAGACTACCAAGAAAATAATCATTATAACTAGCAATTTAACGGTATTCTGCGCTATACTAGAACTTATTTTAACGATTCCATCAGTTATTTTTCTGATTTCTAAGAGACACGGGATGATTATGATGACATTTCTTACAGGTCCCAACGAGACTCGAACTCGTGATCTCCTGCTTACTAGGCAGGCGCTTTGCCATCTAAGCCATAGGACCACAAAACGGCTTCATAGGACAACAATTTAAAAAGTGGTCATGACGTCACGAAAGCAGTTTTACAATTGATTACTTATATTTTAAAGTTCCCAACTGTTCCAAACAATTTACAAAAAAATCAACGAGATTTTCAACGATACTACGAGTCCTGGTCTCTTACTAGGAAGAGCAGATCCATGCTGCACAATTAGTTATTATGATTTGGTGTTTAAATTTTAGCATGGAAAATACCTATGGAATTGTGCCCTAGTAGGCAGTCAAAATTAGACTACCAAGAAAATAATCATTATAACTAGCAATTTAACGGTATTCTGCGCTATAATAGAACTTATTTTAACGATTCTATCAGTTCTTTTTCTGATTTCTAAGAGACACGGGATGATTATGATGACATTTCTTACAGGTCCCAACGAGAATCGAACTCGTGATCTCCTGCTTACTAGGCAGGCGCTTTGCCATCTAAGCCTTAGGACCACAAAACGGCTTCATAGGACAACAATCTCAAAAATGGTCATGACGTCACAACAGCAGTTTTACAATTGATTACTTCGATTTTAAAGTTCCCAACTGTTCCACAGCACAAAGAACAATTTACAAAAAAATCAACGAGATTTTCAACGATACTACGAGTCCTGGTCTCTTACTAGGAAGAGCAGATCCATGCTGCACAATTAGTTATTATGATTTGGTGTTTACATTTTAGCATGGAAAATACCTATGGAATTGTGCCCTAGTAGGCAGTCAAAATTAGACTACCAAGAAAATAATCATTATAACTAGCAATTTAACGGTATTCTGCGCTATACTAGAACTTATTTTAACGATTCCATCAGTTCGTTTTCTGATTTCTAAGAGACACGGGATGATTATGATGACATTTCTTACAGGTCCCAACGAGACTCGAACTCGTGATCACCTGCTTACTAGGCAGGAGCTTTGCCATCTAAGCCATAGGACCACAAAACGGCTTCATAGGACAACAATTTAAAAAGTGGTCATGACGTCACGAAAGCAGTTTTACAATTGATTACTTCTATTTTAAAGTTCCCAACTGTTCCAAACAATTTACAAAAAAATCAACGAGATTTTCAACGATACTACGAGTCCTGGTCTCTTACTAGGAAGAGCAGATCCATGCTGCACAATTAGTTATTATGATTTGGTGTTTAAATTTTAGCATGGAAAATACCTATGGAATTGTGCCCTAGTAGGCAGTCAAAATTAGACTACCAAGAAAATAATCATTATAACTAGCAATTTAACGGTATTCTGCGCTATACTAGAACTTATTTTAACGATTCCATCAGTTATTTTTCTGATTTCTAAGAGACACGGGATTATTATGATGACATTTCTTACAGGTCCCAACGAGACTCGAACTCGTGATCTCCTGCTTACTAGGCAGGCGCTTTGCCATCTAAGCCATAGGACCACAAAACGGCTTCATAGGACAACAATTTAAAAAGTGGTCATGACGTCACAAAAGCAGTTTTACAATTGATTACTTCTATTTTAAAGTTCCCAACTGTTCCAAACAATTTACAAAAAAATCAACGAGATTTTCAACGATACTACGAGTCCTGGTCTCTTACTAGGAAGAGCAGATCCATGCTGCACAATTAGTTATTATGATTTGGTGTTTAAATTTTAGCATGGAAAATACCTATGGAATTGTGCCCTAGTAGGCAGTCAAAATTAGACTACCAAGAAAATAATCATTATAACTAGCAATTTAACGGTATTCTGCGCTATAATAGAACTTATTTTAACGATTCTATCAGTTCTTTTTCTGATTTCTAAGAGACACGGGATGATTATGATGACATTTCTTACAGGTCCCAACGAGACTCGAACTCGTGATCTCCTGCTTACTAGGCAGGCGCTTTGCCATCTAAGCCATAGGACCACAAAACGGCTTCATAGGACAACAATTTCAAAAATGGCCATGACGTCACAACAGCAGTTTTACAATTGATTACTTCGATTTTAAAGTTCCCAACTGTTCCACAGCACAAAGAACAATTTACAAAAAAATCAACGAGATTTTCAACGATACTACGAGTCCTGGTCTCTTACTAGGAAGAGCAGATCCATGCTGCACAATTAGTTATTATGATTTGGTGTTTAAATTTTAGCATGGAAAATACCTATGGAATTGTGCCCTAGTAGGCAGTCAAAATTAGACTACCAAGAAAATAATCATTATAACTAGCAATTTAACGGTATTCTGCGCTATACTAGAACTTATTTTAACGATTCCATCAGTTATTTTTCTGATTTCTAAGAGACACGGGATGATTATGATGACATTTCTTACAGGTGCCAACGAGACTCGAACTCGTGATCTCCTGCTTACTAGGCAGGCGCTTTGCCATCTAAGCCATAGGACCACAAAACGGCTTCATAGGACAACAATTTAAAAAGTGGTCATGACGTCACAAAAGCAGTTTTACAATTGATTACTTCTATTTTAAAGTTCCCAACTGTTCCAAACAATTTACAAAAAAATCAACGAGATTTTCAACGATACTACGAGTCCTGGTCTCTTACTAGGAAGAGCAGATCCATGCTGCACAATTAGTTATTATGATTTGGTGTTTAAATTTTAGCATGGAAAATACCTATGGAATTGTGCCCTAGTAGGCAGTCAAAATTAGACTACCAAGAAAATAATCATTATAACTAGCAATTTAACGGTATTCTGCGCTATACTAGAACTTATTTTAACGATTCCATCAGTTATTTTTCTGATTTCTAAGAGACACGGGATGATTATGATGACATTTCTTACAGGTCCCAACGAGACTCGAACTCGTGATCTCCTGCTTACTAGGCAGGCGCTTTGCCATCTAAGCCATAGGACCACAAAACGGCTTCATAGGACAACAATTTAAAAAGTGGTCATGACGTCACGAAAGCAGTTTTACAATTGATTACTTATATTTTAAAGTTCCCAACTGTTCCAAACAATTTACAAAAAAATCAACGAGATTTTCAACGATACTACGAGTCCTGGTCTCTTACTAGGAAGAGCAGATCCATGCTGCACAATTAGTTATTATGATTTGGTGTTTAAATTTTAGCATGGAAAATACCTATGGAATTGTGCCCTAGTAGGCAGTCAAAATTAGACTACCAAGAAAATAATCATTATAACTAGCAATTTAACGGTATTCTGCGCTATAATAGAACTTATTTTAACGATTCTATCAGTTCTTTTTCTGATTTCTAAGAGACACGGGATGATTATGATGACATTTCTTACAGGTCCCAACGAGAATCGAACTCGTGATCTCCTGCTTACTAGGCAGGCGCTTTGCCATCTAAGCCTTAGGACCACAAAACGGCTTCATAGGACAACAATCTCAAAAATGGTCATGACGTCACAACAGCAGTTTTACAATTGATTACTTCGATTTTAAAGTTCCCAACTGTTCCACAGCACAAAGAACAATTTACAAAAAAATCAACGAGATTTTCAACGATACTACGAGTCCTGGTCTCTTACTAGGAAGAGCAGATCCATGCTGCACAATTAGTTATTATGATTTGGTGTTTACATTTTAGCATGGAAAATACCTATGGAATTGTGCCCTAGTAGGCAGTCAAAATTAGACTACCAAGAAAATAATCATTATAACTAGCAATTTAACGGTATTCTGCGCTATACTAGAACTTATTTTAACGATTCCATCAGTTCTTTTTCTGATTTCTAAGAGACACGGGATGATTATGATGACATTTCTTACAGGTCCCAACGAGACTCGAACTCGTGATCACCTGCTTACTAGGCAGGAGCTTTGCCATCTAAGCCATAGGACCACAAAACGGCTTCATAGGACAACAAATTAAAAAGTGGTCATGACGTCACGAAAGCAGTTTTACAATTGATTACTTCTATTTTAAAGTTCCCAACTGTTCCAAACAATTTACAAAAAAATCAACGAGATTTTCAACGATACTACGAGTCCTGGTCTCTTACTAGGAAGAGCAGATCCATGCTGCACAATTAGTTATTATGATTTGGTGTTTAAATTTTAGCATGGAAAATACCTATGGAATTGTGCCCTAGTAGGCAGTCAAAATTAGACTACCAAGAAAATAATCATTATAACTAGCAATTTAACGGTATTCTGCGCTATACTAGAACTTATTTTAACGATTCCATCAGTTATTTTTCTGATTTCTAAGAGACACGGGATGATAATGATGACATTTCTTACAGGTCCCAACGAGACTCGAACTCGTGATCACCTGCTTACTAGGCAGGCGCTTTGCCATCTAAGCCATAGGACCACAAAACGGCTTCATAGGACAACAATTTCAAAAATGGTCATGACGTCACAACAGCAGTTTTACAATTGATTACTTCGATTTTAAAGTTCCCAACTGTTCCACAGCACAAAGAACAATTTACAAAAAAATCAACGAGATTTTCAACGATACTACGAGTCCTGGTCTCTTACTAGGAAGAGCAGATCCATGCTGCACAATTAGTTATTATGATTTGGTGTTTAAATTTTAGCATGGAAAATACCTATGGAATTGTGCCCTAGTAGGCAGTCAAAATTAGACTACCAAGAAAATAATCATTATAACTAGCAATTTAACGGTATTCTGCGCTATACTAGAACTTATTTTAACGATTCCATCAGTTATTTTTCTGATTTCTAAGAGACACGGGATGATTATGATGACATTTCTTACAGGTGCCAACGAGACTCGATCTCGTGATCTCCTGCTTACTAGGCAGGCGCTTTGCCATCTAAGCCATAGGACCACAAAACGGCTTCATAGGACAACAATTTAAAAAGTGGTCATGACGTCACAAAAGCAGTTTTACAATTGATTACTTCTATTTTAAAGTTCCCAACTGTTCCAAACAATTTACAAAAAAATCAACGAGATTTTCAACGATACTACGAGTCCTGGTCTCTTACTAGGAAGAGCAGATCCATGCTGCACAATTAGTTATTATGATTTGGTGTTTAAATTTTAGCATGGAAAATACCTATGGAATTGTGCCCTAGTAGGCAGTCAAAATTAGACTACCAAGAAAATAATCATTATAACTAGCAATTTAACGGTATTCTGCGCTATACTAGAACTTATTTTAACGATTCCATCAGTTATTTTTCTGATTTCTAAGAGACACGGGATGATAATGATGACATTTCTTACAGGTCCCAACGAGACTCGAACTCGTGATCACCTGCTTACTAGGCAGGCGCTTTGCCATCTAAGCCATAGGACCACAAAACGGCTTCATAGGACAACAATTTCAAAAATGGTCATGACGTCACAACAGCAGTTTTACAATTGATTACTTCGATTTTAAAGTTCCCAACTGTTCCACAGCACAAAGAACAATTTACAAAAAAATCAACGAGATTTTCAACGATACTACGAGTCCTGGTCTCTTACTAGGAAGAGCAGATCCATGCTGCACAATTAGTTATTATGATTTGGTGTTTAAATTTTAGCATGGAAAATACCTATGGAATTGTGCCCTAGTAGGCAGTCAAAATTAGACTACCAAGAAAATAATCATTATAACTAGCAATTTAACGGTATTCTGCGCTATACTAGAACTTATTTTAACGATTCCATCAGTTATTTTTCTGATTTCTAAGAGACACGGGATGATTATGATGACATTTCTTACAGGTGCCAACGAGACTCGATCTCGTGATCTCCTGCTTACTAGGCAGGCGCTTTGCCATCTAAGCCATAGGACCACAAAACGGCTTCATAGGACAACAATTTAAAAAGTGGTCATGACGTCACAAAAGCAGTTTTACAATTGATTACTTCTATTTTAAAGTTCCCAACTGTTCCAAACAATTTACAAAAAAATCAACGAGATTTTCAACGATACTACGAGTCCTGGTCTCTTACTAGGAAGAGCAGATCCATGCTGCACAATTAGTTATTATGATTTGGTGTTTAAATTTTAGCATGGAAAATACCTATGGAATTGTGCCCTAGTAGGCAGTCAAAATTAGACTACCAAGAAAATAATCATTATAACTAGCAATTTAACGGTATTCTGCGCTATACTAGAACTTATTTTAACGATTCCATCAGTTATTTTTCTGATTTCTAAGAGACACGGGATGATTATGATGACATTTCTTACAGGTGCCAACGAGACTCGAACTCGTGATCTCCTGCTTACTAGGCAGGCGCTTTGCCATCTAAGCCATAGGACCACAAAACGGCTTCATAGGACAACAATTTAAAAAGTGGTCATGACGTCACAAAAGCAGTTTTACAATTGATTACTTCTATTTTAAAGTTCCCAACTGTTCCAAACAATTTACAAAAAAATCAACGAGATTTTCAACGATACTACGAGTCCTGGTCTCTTACTAGGAAGAGCAGATCCATGCTGCACAATTAGTTATTATGATTTGGTGTTTAAATTTTAGCATGGAAAATACCTATGGAATTGTGCCCTAGTAGGCAGTCAAAATTAGACTACCAAGAAAATAATCATTATAACTAGCAATTTAACGGTATTCTGCGCTATACTAGAACTTATTTTAACGATTCCATCAGTTATTTTTCTGATTTCTAAGAGACACGGGATGATTATGATGACATTTCTTACAGGTCCCAACGAGACTCGAACTCGTGATCCCCTGCTTACTAGGCAGGCGCTTTGCCATCTAAGCCATAGGACCACAAAACGGCTTCATAGGACAACAATTTAAAAAGTGGTCATGACGTCACGAAAGCAGTTTTACAATTGATTACTTATATTTTAAAGTTCCCAACTGTTCCAAACAATTTACAAAAAAATCAACGAGATTTTCAACGATACTACGAGTCCTGGTCTCTTACTAGGAAGAGCAGATCCATGCTGCACAATTAGTTATTATGATTTGGTGTTTAAATTTTAGCATGGAAAATACCTATGGAATTGTGCCCTAGTAGGCAGTCAAAATTAGACTACCAAGAAAATAATCATTATAACTAGCAATTTAACGGTATTCTGCGCTATAATAGAACTTATTTTAACGATTCTATCAGTTCTTTTTCTGATTTCTAAGAGACACGGGATGATTATGATGACATTTCTTACAGGTCCCAACGAGAATCGAACTCGTGATCTCCTGCTTACTAGGCAGGCGCTTTGCCATCTAAGCCTTAGGACCACAAAACGGCTTCATAGGACAACAATCTCAAAAATGATCATGACGTCACAACAGCAGTTTTACAATTGATTACTTCGATTTTAAAGTTCCCAACTGTTCCACAGCACAAAGAACAATTTACAAAAAAATCAACGAGATTTTCAACGATACTACGAGTCCTGGTCTCTTACTAGGAAGAGCAGATCCATGCTGCACAATTAGTTATTATGATTTGGTGTTTACATTTTAGCATGGAAAATACCTATGGAATTGTGCCCTAGTAGGCAGTCAAAATTAGACTACCAAGAAAATAATCATTATAACTAGCAATTTAACGGTATTCTGCGCTATACTAGAACTTATTTTAACGATTCCATCAGTTCTTTTTCTGATTTCTAAGAGACACGGGATGATTATGATGACATTTCTTACAGGTCCCAACGAGACTCGAACTCGTGATCACCTGCTTACTAGGCAGGAGCTTTGCCATCTAAGCCATAGGACCACAAAACGGCTTCATAGGACAACAATTTAAAAAGTGGTCATGACGTCACGAAAGCAGTTTTACAATTGATTACTTCTATTTTAAAGTTCCCAACTGTTCCAAACAATTTACAAAAAAATCAACGAGATTTTCAACGATACTACGAGTCCTGGTCTCTTACTAGGAAGAGCAGATCCATGCTGCACAATTAGTTATTATGATTTGGTGTTTAAATTTTAGCATGGAAAATACCTATGGAATTGTGCCCTAGTAGGCAGTCAAAATTAGACTACCAAGAAAATAATCATTATAACTAGCAATTTAACGGTATTCTGCGCTATACTAGAACTTATTTTAACGATTCCATCAGTTATTTTTCTGATTTCTAAGAGACACGGGATTATTATGATGACATTTCTTACAGGTCCCAACGAGACTCGAACTCGTGATCTCCTGCTTACTAGGCAGGCGCTTTGCCATCTAAGCCATAGGACCACAAAACGGCTTCATAGGACAACAATTTAAAAAGTGGTCATGACGTCACAAAAGCAGTTTTACAATTGATTACTTCTATTTTAAAGTTCCCAACTGTTCCAAACAATTTACAAAAAAATCAACGAGATTTTCAACGATACTACGAGTCCTGGTCTCTTACTAGGAAGAGCAGATCCATGCTGCACAATTAGTTATTATGATTTGGTGTTTAAATTTTAGCATGGAAAATACCTATGGAATTGTGCCCTAGTAGGCAGTCAAAATTAGACTACCAAGAAAATAATCATTATAACTAGCAATTTAACGGTATTCTGCGCTATAATAGAACTTATTTTAACGATTCTATCAGTTCTTTTTCTGATTTCTAAGAGACACGGGATGATTATGATGACATTTCTTACAGGTCCCAACGAGACTCGAACTCGTGATCTCCTGCTTACTAGGCAGGCGCTTTGCCATCTAAGCCATAGGACCACAAAACGGCTTCATAGGACAACAATTTCAAAAATGGTCATGACGTCACAACAGCAGTTTTACAATTGATTACTTCGATTTTAAAGTTCCCAACTGTTCCACAGCACAAAGAACAATTTACAAAAAAATCAACGAGATTTTCAACGATACTACGAGTCCTGGTCTCTTACTAGGAAGAGCAGATCCATGCTGCACAATTAGTTATTATGATTTGGTGTTTAAATTTTAGCATGGAAAATACCTATGGAATTGTGCCCTAGTAGGCAGTCAAAATTAGACTACCAAGAAAATAATCATTATAACTAGCAATTTAACGGTATTCTGCGCTATACTAGAACTTATTTTAACGATTCCATCAGTTATTTTTCTGATTTCTAAGAGACACGGGATGATTATGATGACATTTCTTACAGGTGCCAACGAGACTCGAACTCGTGATCTCCTGCTTACTAGGCAGGCGCTTTGCCATCTAAGCCATAGGACCACAAAACGGCTTCATAGGACAACAATTTAAAAAGTGGTCATGACGTCACAAAAGCAGTTTTACAATTGATTACTTCTATTTTAAAGTTCCCAACTGTTCCAAACAATTTACAAAAAAATCAACGAGATTTTCAACGATACTACGAGTCCTGGTCTCTTACTAGGAAGAGCAGATCCATGCTGCACAATTAGTTATTATGATTTGGTGTTTAAATTTTAGCATGGAAAATACCTATGGAATTGTGCCCTAGTAGGCAGTCAAAATTAGACTACCAAGAAAATAATCATTATAACTAGCAATTTAACGGTATTCTGCGCTATACTAGAACTTATTTTAACGATTCCATCAGTTATTTTTCTGATTTCTAAGAGACACGGGATGATTATGATGACATTTCTTACAGGTGCCAACGAGACTCGAACTCGTGATCTCCTGCTTACTAGGCAGGCGCTTTGCCATCTAAGCCATAGGACCACAAAACGGCTTCATAGGACAACAATTTAAAAAGTGGTCATGACGTCACAAAAGCAGTTTTACAATTGATTACTTCTATTTTAAAGTTCCCAACTGTTCCAAACAATTTACAAAAAAATCAACGAGATTTTCAACGATACTACGAGTCCTGGTCTCTTACTAGGAAGAGCAGATCCATGCTGCACAATTAGTTATTATGATTTGGTGTTTAAATTTTAGCATGGAAAATACCTATGGAATTGTGCCCTAGTAGGCAGTCAAAATTAGACTACCAAGAAAATAATCATTATAACTAGCAATTTAACGGTATTCTGCGCTATACTAGAACTTATTTTAACGATTCCATCAGTTATTTTTCTGATTTCTAAGAGACACGGGATGATTATGATGACATTTCTTACAGGTCCCAACGAGACTCGAACTCGTGATCTCCTGCTTACTAGGCAGGCGCTTTGCCATCTAAGCCATAGGACCACAAAACGGCTTCATAGGACAACAATTTAAAAAGTGGTCATGACGTCACGAAAGCAGTTTTACAATTGATTACTTATATTTTAAAGTTCCCAACTGTTCCAAACAATTTACAAAAAAATCAACGAGATTTTCAACGATACTACGAGTCCTGGTCTCTTACTAGGAAGAGCAGATCCATGCTGCACAATTAGTTATTATGATTTGGTGTTTAAATTTTAGCATGGAAAATACCTATGGAATTGTGCCCTAGTAGGCAGTCAAAATTAGACTACCAAGAAAATAATCATTATAACTAGCAATTTAACGGTATTCTGCGCTATAATAGAACTTATTTTAACGATTCTATCAGTTCTTTTTCTGATTTCTAAGAGACACGGGATGATTATGATGACATTTCTTACAGGTCCCAACGAGAATCGAACTCGTGATCTCCTGCTTACTAGGCAGGCGCTTTGCCATCTAAGCCTTAGGACCACAAAACGGCTTCATAGGACAACAATCTCAAAAATGGTCATGACGTCACAACAGCAGTTTTACAATTGATTACTTCGATTTTAAAGTTCCCAACTGTTCCACAGCACAAAGAACAATTTACAAAAAAATCAACGAGATTTTCAACGATACTACGAGTCCTGGTCTCTTACTAGGAAGAGCAGATCCATGCTGCACAATTAGTTATTATGATTTGGTGTTTAAATTTTAGCATGGAAAATACCTATGGAATTGTGCCCTAGTAGGCAGTCAAAATTAGACTACCAAGAAAATAATCATTATAACTAGCAATTTAACGGTATTCTGCGCTATACTAGAACTTATTTTAACGATTCCATCAGTTATTTTTCTGATTTCTAAGAGACACGGGATTATTATGATGACATTTCTTACAGGTCCCAACGAGACTCGAACTCGTGATCTCCTGCTTACTAGGCAGGCGCTTTGCCATCTAAGCCATAGGACCACAAAACGGCTTCATAGGACAACAATTTAAAAAGTGGTCATGACGTCACAAAAGCAGTTTTACAATTGATTACTTCTATTTTAAAGTTCCCAACTGTTCCAAACAATTTACAAAAAAATCAACGAGATTTTCAACGATACTACGAGTCCTGGTCTCTTACTAGGAAGAGCAGATCCATGCTGCACAATTAGTTATTATGATTTGGTGTTTAAATTTTAGCATGGAAAATACCTATGGAATTGTGCCCTAGTAGGCAGTCAAAATTAGACTACCAAGAAAATAATCATTATAACTAGCAATTTAACGGTATTCTGCGCTATAATAGAACTTATTTTAACGATTCTATCAGTTCTTTTTCTGATTTCTAAGAGACACGGGATGATTATGATGACATTTCTTACAGGTCCCAACGAGACTCGAACTCGTGATCTCCTGCTTACTAGGCAGGCGCTTTGCCATCTAAGCCATAGGACCACAAAACGGCTTCATAGGACAACAATTTCAAAAATGGTCATGACGTCACAACAGCAGTTTTACAATTGATTACTTCGATTTTAAAGTTCCCAACTGTTCCACAGCACAAAGAACAATTTACAAAAAAATCAACGAGATTTTCAACGATACTACGAGTCCTGGTCTCTTACTAGGAAGAGCAGATCCATGCTGCACAATTAGTTATTATGATTTGGTGTTTAAATTTTAGCATGGAAAATACCTATGGAATTGTGCCCTAGTAGGCAGTCAAAATTAGACTACCAAGAAAATAATCATTATAACTAGCAATTTAACGGTATTCTGCGCTATACTAGAACTTATTTTAACGATTCCATCAGTTATTTTTCTGATTTCTAAGAGACACGGGATGATTATGATGACATTTCTTACAGGTGCCAACGAGACTCGAACTCGTGATCTCCTGCTTACTAGGCAGGCGCTTTGCCATCTAAGCCATAGGACCACAAAACGGCTTCATAGGACAACAATTTAAAAAGTGGTCATGACGTCACAAAAGCAGTTTTACAATTGATTACTTCTATTTTAAAGTTCCCAACTGTTCCAAACAATTTACAAAAAAATCAACGAGATTTTCAACGATACTACGAGTCCTGGTCTCTTACTAGGAAGAGCAGATCCATGCTGCACAATTAGTTATTATGATTTGGTGTTTAAATTTTAGCATGGAAAATACCTATGGAATTGTGCCCTAGTAGGCAGTCAAAATTAGACTACCAAGAAAATAATCATTATAACTAGCAATTTAACGGTATTCTGCGCTATACTAGAACTTATTTTAACGATTCCATCAGTTATTTTTCTGATTTCTAAGAGACACGGGATGATTATGATGACATTTCTTACAGGTCCCAACGAGACTCGAACTCGTGATCTCCTGCTTACTAGGCAGGCGCTTTGCCATCTAAGCCATAGGACCACAAAACGGCTTCATAGGACAACAATTTAAAAAGTGGTCATGACGTCACGAAAGCAGTTTTACAATTGATTACTTATATTTTAAAGTTCCCAACTGTTCCAAACAATTTACAAAAAAATCAACGAGATTTTCAACGATACTACGAGTCCTGGTCTCTTACTAGGAAGAGCAGATCCATGCTGCACAATTAGTTATTATGATTTGGTGTTTAAATTTTAGCATGGAAAATACCTATGGAATTGTGCCCTAGTAGGCAGTCAAAATTAGACTACCAAGAAAATAATCATTATAACTAGCAATTTAACGGTATTCTGCGCTATAATAGAACTTATTTTAACGATTCTATCAGTTCTTTTTCTGATTTCTAAGAGACACGGGATGATTATGATGACATTTCTTACAGGTCCCAACGAGAATCGAACTCGTGATCTCCTGCTTACTAGGCAGGCGCTTTGCCATCTAAGCCTTAGGACCACAAAACGGCTTCATAGGACAACAATCTCAAAAATGGTCATGACGTCACAACAGCAGTTTTACAATTGATTACTTCGATTTTAAAGTTCCCAACTGTTCCACAGCACAAAGAACAATTTACAAAAAAATCAACGAGATTTTCAACGATACTACGAGTCCTGGTCTCTTACTAGGAAGAGCAGATCCATGCTGCACAATTAGTTATTATGATTTGGTGTTTACATTTTAGCATGGAAAATACCTATGGAATTGTGCCCTAGTAGGCAGTCAAAATTAGACTACCAAGAAAATAATCATTATAACTAGCAATTTAACGGTATTCTGCGCTATACTAGAACTTATTTTAACGATTCCATCAGTTCTTTTTCTGATTTCTAAGAGACACGGGATGATTATGATGACATTTCTTACAGGTCCCAACGAGACTCGAACTCGTGATCACCTGCTTACTAGGCAGGAGCTTTGCCATCTAAGCCATAGGACCACAAAACGGCTTCATAGGACAACAATTTAAAAAGTGGTCATGACGTCACGAAAGCAGTTTTACAATTGATTACTTCTATTTTAAAGTTCCCAACTGTTCCAAACAATTTACAAAAAAATCAACGAGATTTTCAACGATACTACGAGTCCTGGTCTCTTACTAGGAAGAGCAGATCCATGCTGCACAATTAGTTATTATGATTTGGTGTTTAAATTTTAGCATGGAAAATACCTATGGAATTGTGCCCTAGTAGGCAGTCAAAATTAGACTACCAAGAAAATAATCATTATAACTAGCAATTTAACGGTATTCTGCGCTATACTAGAACTTATTTTAACGATTCCATCAGTTATTTTTCTGATTTCTAAGAGACACGGGATGATAATGATGACATTTCTTACAGGTCCCAACGAGACTCGAACTCGTGATCACCTGCTTACTAGGCAGGCGCTTTGCCATCTAAGCCATAGGACCACAAAACGGCTTCATAGGACAACAATTTCAAAAATGGTCATGACGTCACAACAGCAGTTTTACAATTGATTACTTCGATTTTAAAGTTCCCAACTGTTCCACAGCACAAAGAACAATTTACAAAAAAATCAACGAGATTTTCAACGATACTACGAGTCCTGGTCTCTTACTAGGAAGAGCAGATCCATGCTGCACAATTAGTTATTATGATTTGGTGTTTAAATTTTAGCATGGAAAATACCTATGGAATTGTGCCCTAGTAGGCAGTCAAAATTAGACTACCAAGAAAATAATCATTATAACTAGCAATTTAACGGTATTCTGCGCTATACTAGAACTTATTTTAACGATTCCATCAGTTATTTTTCTGATTTCTAAGAGACACGGGATGATAATGATGACATTTCTTACAGGTCCCAACGAGACTCGAACTCGTGATCACCTGCTTACTAGGCAGGCGCTTTGCCATCTAAGCCATAGGACCACAAAACGGCTTCATAGGACAACAATTTCAAAAATGGTCATGACGTCACAACAGCAGTTTTACAATTGATTACTTCGATTTTAAAGTTCCCAACTGTTCCACAGCACAAAGAACAATTTACAAAAAAATCAACGAGATTTTCAACGATACTACGAGTCCTGGTCTCTTACTAGGAAGAGCAGATCCATGCTGCACAATTAGTTATTATGATTTGGTGTTTAAATTTTAGCATGGAAAATACCTATGGAATTGTGCCCTAGTAGGCAGTCAAAATTAGACTACCAAGAAAATAATCATTATAACTAGCAATTTAACGGTATTCTGCGCTATACTAGAACTTATTTTAACGATTCCATCAGTTATTTTTCTGATTTCTAAGAGACACGGGATGATTATGATGACATTTCTTACAGGTGCCAACGAGACTCGATCTCGTGATCTCCTGCTTACTAGGCAGGCGCTTTGCCATCTAAGCCATAGGACCACAAAACGGCTTCATAGGACAACAATTTAAAAAGTGGTCATGACGTCACAAAAGCAGTTTTACAATTGATTACTTCTATTTTAAAGTTCCCAACTGTTCCAAACAATTTACAAAAAAATCAACGAGATTTTCAACGATACTACGAGTCCTGGTCTCTTACTAGGAAGAGCAGATCCATGCTGCACAATTAGTTATTATGATTTGGTGTTTAAATTTTAGCATGGAAAATACCTATGGAATTGTGCCCTAGTAGGCAGTCAAAATTAGACTACCAAGAAAATAATCATTATAACTAGCAATTTAACGGTATTCTGCGCTATACTAGAACTTATTTTAACGATTCCATCAGTTATTTTTCTGATTTCTAAGAGACACGGGATGATTATGATGACATTTCTTACAGGTCCCAACGAGACTCGAACTCGTGATCTCCTGCTTACTAGGCAGGCGCTTTGCCATCTAAGCCATAGGACCACAAAACGGCTTCATAGGACAACAATTTAAAAAGTGGTCATGACGTCACGAAAGCAGTTTTACAATTGATTACTTCTATTTTAAAGTTCCCAACTGTTCCAAACAATTTACAAAAAAATCAACGAGATTTTCAACGATACTACGAGTCCTGGTCTCTTACTAGGAAGAGCAGATCCATGCTGCACAATTAGTTATTATGATTTGGTGTTTAAATTTTAGCATGGAAAATACCTATGGAATTGTGCCCTAGTAGGCAGTCAAAATTAGACTACCAAGAAAATAATCATTATAACTAGCAATTTAACGGTATTCTGCGCTATAATAGAACTTATTTTAACGATTCTATCAGTTCTTTTTCTGATTTCTAAGAGACACGGGATGATTATGATGACATTTCTTACAGGTCCCAACGAGAATCGAACTCGTGATCTCCTGCTTACTAGGCAGGCGCTTTGCCATCTAAGCCTTAGGACCACAAAACGGCTTCATAGGACAACAATCTCAAAAATGGTCATGACGTCACAACAGCAGTTTTACAATTGATTACTTCGATTTTAAAGTTCCCAACTGTTCCACAGCACAAAGAACAATTTACAAAAAAATCAACGAGATTTTCAACGATACTACGAGTCCTGGTCTCTTACTAGGAAGAGCAGATCCATGCTGCACAATTAGTTATTATGATTTGGTGTTTACATTTTAGCATGGAAAATACCTATGGAATTGTGCCCTAGTAGGCAGTCAAAATTAGACTACCAAGAAAATAATCATTATAACTAGCAATTTAACGGTATTCTGCGCTATACTAGAACTTATTTTAACGATTCCATCAGTTCTTTTTCTGATTTCTAAGAGACACGGGATGATTATGATGACATTTCTTACAGGTCCCAACGAGACTCGAACTCGTGATCACCTGCTTACTAGGCAGGAGCTTTGCCATCTAAGCCATAGGACCACAAAACGGCTTCATAGGACAACAATTTAAAAAGTGGTCATGACGTCACGAAAGCAGTTTTACAATTGATTACTTCTATTTTAAAGTTCCCAACTGTTCCAAACAATTTACAAAAAAATCAACGAGATTTTCAACGATACTACGAGTCCTGGTCTCTTACTAGGAAGAGCAGATCCATGCTGCACAATTAGTTATTATGATTTGGTGTTTAAATTTTAGCATGGAAAATACCTATGGAATTGTGCCCTAGTAGGCAGTCAAAATTAGACTACCAAGAAAATAATCATTATAACTAGCAATTTAACGGTATTCTGCGCTATACTAGAACTTATTTTAACGATTCCATCAGTTCTTTTTCTGATTTCTAAGAGACACGGGATGATTATGATGACATTTCTTACAGGTCCCAACGAGACTCGAACTCGTGATCACCTGCTTACTAGGCAGGAGCTTTGCCATCTAAGCCATAGGACCACAAAACGGCTTCATAGGACAACAATTTAAAAAGTGGTCATGACGTCACGAAAGCAGTTTTACAATTGATTACTTCTATTTTAAAGTTCCCAACTGTTCCAAACAATTTACAAAAAAATCAACGAGATTTTCAACGATACTACGAGTCCTGGTCTCTTACTAGGAAGAGCAGATCCATGCTGCACAATTAGTTATTATGATTTGGTGTTTAAATTTTAGCATGGAAAATACCTATGGAATTGTGCCCTAGTAGGCAGTCAAAATTAGACTACCAAGAAAATAATCATTATAACTAGCAATTTAACGGTATTCTGCGCTATAATAGAACTTATTTTAACGATTCTATCAGTTCTTTTTCTGATTTCTAAGAGACACGGGATGATTATGATGACATTTCTTACAGGTCCCAACGAGAATCGAACTCGTGATCTCCTGCTTACTAGGCAGGCGCTTTGCCATCTAAGCCTTAGGACCACAAAACGGCTTCATAGGACAACAATCTCAAAAATGGTCATGACGTCACAACAGCAGTTTTACAATTGATTACTTCGATTTTAAAGTTCCCAACTGTTCCACAGCACAAAGAACAATTTACAAAAAAATCAACGAGATTTTCAACGATACTACGAGTCCTGGTCTCTTACTAGGAAGAGCAGATCCATGCTGCACAATTAGTTATTATGATTTGGTGTTTACATTTTAGCATGGAAAATACCTATGGAATTGTGCCCTAGTAGGCAGTCAAAATTAGACTACCAAGAAAATAATCATTATAACTAGCAATTTAACGGTATTCTGCGCTATACTAGAACTTATTTTAACGATTCCATCAGTTCTTTTTCTGATTTCTAAGAGACACGGGATGATTATGATGACATTTCTTACAGGTCCCAACGAGACTCGAACTCGTGATCACCTGCTTACTAGGCAGGAGCTTTGCCATCTAAGCCATAGGACCACAAAACGGCTTCATAGGACAACAATTTAAAAAGTGGTCATGACGTCACGAAAGCAGTTTTACAATTGATTACTTCTATTTTAAAGTTCCCAACTGTTCCAAACAATTTACAAAAAAATCAACGAGATTTTCAACGATACTACGAGTCCTGGTCTCTTACTAGGAAGAGCAGATCCATGCTGCACAATTAGTTATTATGATTTGGTGTTTAAATTTTAGCATGGAAAATACCTATGGAATTGTGCCCTAGTAGGCAGTCAAAATTAGACTACCAAGAAAATAATCATTATAACTAGCAATTTAACGGTATTCTGCGCTATAATAGAACTTATTTTAACGATTCTATCAGTTCTTTTTCTGATTTCTAAGAGACACGGGATGATTATGATGACATTTATTACAGGTCCCAACGAGAATCGAACTCGTGATCTCCTGCTTACTAGGCAGGCGCTTTGCCATCTAAGCCTTAGGACCACAAATCGGCTTCATAGGACAACAATCTCAAAAATGGTCATGACGTCACAACAGCAGTTTTACAATTGATTACTTCGATTTTAAAGTTCCCAACTGTTCCACAGCACAAAGAACAATTTACAAAAAAATCAACGAGATTTTCAACGATACTACGAGTCCTGGTCTCTTACTAGGAAGAGCAGATCCATGCTGCACAATTAGTTATTATGATTTGGTGTTTACATTTTAGCATGGAAAATACCTATGGAATTGTGCCCTAGTAGGCAGTCAAAATTAGACTACCAAGAAAATAATCATTATAACTAGCAATTTAACGGTATTCTGCGCTATACTAGAACTTATTTTAACGATTCCATCAGTTCTTTTTCTGATTTCTAAGAGACACGGGATGATTATGATGACATTTCTTACAGGTCCCAACGAGACTCGAACTCGTGATCACCTGCTTACTAGGCAGGAGCTTTGCCATCTAAGCCATAGGACCACAAAACGGCTTCATAGGACAACAATTTAAAAAGTGGTCATGACGTCACGAAAGCAGTTTTACAATTGATTACTTCTATTTTAAAGTTCCCAACTGTTCCAAACAATTTACAAAAAAATCAACGAGATTTTCAACGATACTACGAGTCCTGGTCTCTTACTAGGAAGAGCAGATCCATGCTGCACAATTAGTTATTATGATTTGGTGTTTAAATTTTAGCATGGAAAATACCTATGGAATTGTGCCCTAGTAGGCAGTCAAAATTAGACTACCAAGAAAATAATCATTATAACTAGCAATTTAACGGTATTCTGCGCTATACTAGAACTTATTTTAACGATTCCATCAGTTATTTTTCTGATTTCTAAGAGACACGGGATGATTATGATGACATTTCTTACAGGTCCCAACGAGAGTCGAACTCGTGATCTCCTGCTTACTAGGCAGGCGCTTTGCCATCTAAGCCATAGGACCACAAAACGGCTTCATAGGACAACAATTTAAAAAGTGGTCATGACGTCACGAAAGCAGTTTTACAATTGATTACTTCTATTTTAAAGTTCCCAACTGTTCCAAACAATTTACAAAAAAATCAACGAGATTTTCAACGATACTACGAGTCCTGGTCTCTTACTAGGAAGAGCAGATCCATGCTGCACAATTAGTTATTATGATTTGGTGTTTAAATTTTAGCATGGAAAATACCTATGGAATTGTGCCCTAGTAGGCAGTCAAAATTAGACTACCAAGAAAATAATCATTATAACTAGCAATTTAACGGTATTCTGCGCTATAATAGAACTTATTTTAACGATTCTATCAGTTCTTTTTCTGATTTTTAAGAGACACGGGATGATTATGATGACATTTCTTACAGGTCCCAACGAGAATCGAACTCGTGATCTCCTGCTTACTAGGCAGGCGCTTTGCCATCTAAGCCTTAGGACCACAAAACGGCTTCATAGGACAACAATCTCAAAAATGGTCATGACGTCACAACAGCAGTTTTACAATTGATTACTTCGATTTTAAAGTTCCCAACTGTTCCACAGCACAAAGAACAATTTACAAAAAAATCAACGAGATTTTCAACGATACTACGAGTCCTGGTCTCTTACTAGGAAGAGCAGATCCATGCTGCACAATTAGTTATTATGATTTGGTGTTTACATTTTAGCATGGAAAATACCTATGGAATTGTGCCCTAGTAGGCAGTCAAAATTAGACTACCAAGAAAATAATCATTATAACTAGCAATTTAACGGTATTCTGCGCTATACTAGAACTTATTTTAACGATTCCATCAGTTCTTTTTCTGATTTCTAAGAGACACGGGATGATTATGATGACATTTCTTACAGGTCCCAACGAGACTCGAACTCGTGATCACCTGCTTACTAGGCAGGAGCTTTGCCATCTAAGCCATAGGACCACAAAACGGCTTCATAGGACAACAATTTAAAAAGTGGTCATGACGTCACGAAAGCAGTTTTACAATTGATTACTTCTATTTTAAAGTTCCCAACTGTTCCAAACAATTTACAAAAAAATCAACGAGATTTTCAACGATACTACGAGTCCTGGTCTCTTACTAGGAAGAGCAGATCCATGCTGCACAATTAGTTATTATGATTTGGTGTTTAAATTTTAGCATGGAAAATACCTATGGAATTGTGCCCTAGTAGGCAGTCAAAATTAGACTACCAAGAAAATAATCATTATAACTAGCAATTTAACGGTATTCTGCGCTATACTAGAACTTATTTTAACGATTCCATCAGTTATTTTTCTGATTT
Source organism: Daphnia pulicaria (assembly GCF_021234035.1). Lineage (NCBI taxonomy): Eukaryota > Metazoa > Arthropoda > Branchiopoda > Diplostraca > Daphniidae > Daphnia > Daphnia pulicaria. Next base: position 19,199,145 of record NC_060913.1, read on the forward strand.
CTAAGAGACACGGGATGATAATGATGACATTTCTTACAGGTCCCAACGAGACTCGAACTCGTGATCACCTGCTTACTAGGCAGGAGCTTTGCCATCTAAGCCATAGGACCACAAAACGGCTTCATAGGACAACAATTTAAAAAGTGGTCATGACGTCACAAAAGCAGTTTTACAATTGATTACTTCTATTTTAAAGTTTCCAACTGTTCCAAACAATTTACAAAAAAATCAACGAGATTTTCAACGATACTACGAGTCCTGGTCTCTTACTAGGAAGAGCAGATCCATGCTGCACAATTAGTTATTATGATTTGGTGTTTAAATTTTAGCATGGAAAATACCTATGGAATTGTGCCCTAGTAGGCAGTCAAAATTAGACTACCAAGAAAATAATCATTATAACTAGCAATTTAACGGTATTCTGCGCTATAATAGAACTTATTTTAACGATTCTATCAGTTCTTTTTCTGATTTCTAAGAGACACGGGATGATTATGATGACATTTCTTACAGGTCCCAACGAGACTCGAACTTGTGATCTCCTGCTTACTAGGCAGGCGCTTTGCCATCTAAGCCATAGGACCACAAAACGGCTTCATAGGACAACAATCTCAAAAGTGGTCATGACGTCACAACAGCAGTTTTACAATTGATTACCTTTATTTTAAAGTTCCCAACTGTTCCACAGCACAAAGAACAATTTACAAAAATATCAACGAGATTTTCAACGATACTACGAGTCCTGGTCTCTTACTAGGAAGAGCAGATCCATGCTGCACAATTAGTTATTATGATTTGGTGTTTAAATTTTAGCATGGAAAATACCTATGGAATTGTGCCCTAGTAGGCAGTCAAAATTAGACTACCAAGAAAATAATCATTATAACTAGCAATTTAACGGTATTCTGCGCTATACTAGAACTTATTTTAACGATTCCATCAGTTCTTTTTCTGATTTCTAAGAGACACGGGATGATTATGATGACATTTCTTACAGGTCCCAACGAGACTCGAACTCGTGATCACCTGCTTACTAGGCAGGAGCTTTGCCATCTAAGCCATAGGACCACAAAACGGCTTCATAGGACAACAATTTAAAAAGTGGTCATGACGTCACAAAAGCAGTTTTACAATTGATTACTTCTATTTTAAAGTTCCCAACTGTTCCAAACAATTTACAAAAAAATCAACGAGATTTTCAACGATACTACGAGTCCTGGTCTCTTACTAGGAAGAGCAGATCCATGCTGCACAATTAGTTATTATGATTTGGTGTTTAAATTTTAGCATGGAAAATACCTATGGAATTGTGCCCTAGTAGGCAGTCAAAATTAGACTACCAAGAAAATAATCATTATAACTAGCAATTTAAACTTAAACAAGCAATTTAAACGTTTACAGGTCCCAACGAGAGTCGAACTCGTGATCTCCTGCTTACTAGGCAAGCGCTTTGCCATCTAAGCCATAGGACCACAAAAGGGGCTTCATAGGACAACAATCTCAAAAATGGTCATGACGTCACAACAGCAGTTTTACAATTGATTACTTCGATTTTAAAGTTCCCAACTGTTCCACAGCACAAAGAACAATTTACAAAAAAATCAACGAGATTTTCAACGATACTACGAGTCCTGGTCTCTTACTAGGAAGAGCAGATCCATGCTGCACAATTAGTTATTATGATTTGGTGTTTAAATTTTAGCATGGAAAATACCTATGGAATTGTGCCCTAGTAGGCAGTCAAAATTAGACTACCAAGAAAATAATCATTATAACTAGCAATTTAACGGTATTCTGCGCTATAATAGAACTTATTTTAACGATTCTATCAGTTCTTTTTCTGATTTCTAAGAGACACGAGATGATTATGATGACATTCCTTACAGGTCCCAATGAGACTCGAACTCGTGATCTCCTGCTTACTAGGCAGGCGCTTTGCCATCTAAGCCATAGGACCACAAAACGGCTTCATAGGACAACAATTTAAAAAGTGGTCATGACGTCACAAAAGCAGTTTTACAATTGATTACTTCTATTTTAAAGTTCCCAACTGTTCCAAACAATTTACAAAAAAATCAACGAGATTTTCAACGATACTACGAGTCCTGGTCTCTTACTAGGAAGAGCAGATCCATGCTGCACAATTAGTTATTATGATTTGGTGTTTAAATTTTAGCATGGAAAATACCTATGAAATTGTGCCCTAGTAGGCAGTCAAAATTAGACTACCAAGAAAATAATCATTATAACTAGCAATTTAACGGTATTCTGCGCTATAATAGAACTTATTTTAACGATTCTATCAGTTCTTTTTCTGATTTCTAAGAGACACGGGATGATTATGATGACATTTCTTACAGGTCCCAATGAGACTCGAACTCGTGATCTCCTGCTTACTAGGCAGGCGCTTTGCCATCTAAGCCATAGGACCACAAAACGGCTTCATAGGACAACAATTTCAAAAATGGTCATGACGTCACAACAGCAGTTTTACAATTGATTACTTCTATTTTAAAGTTCCCAACTGTTCCACAGCACAAAGAACAATTTACAAAAAAATCAACGAGATTTTCAACGATACTACGAGTCCTGGTCTCTTACTAGGAAGAGCAGATCCATGCTGCACAATTAGTTATTATGATTTGGTGTTTAAATTTTAGCATGGAAAATTCCTATGGAATTGTGCCCTAGTAGGCAGTCAAAATTAGACTACCAAGAAAATAATCATTATAACTAGCAATTTAACGGTATTCTGCGCTATACTAGAACTTATTTTAACGATTCCATCAGTTCTTTTTCTGATTTCTAAGAGACACGGGATTATTATGATGACATTTCTTACAAGTCCCAACGAAACTCGAACTCGTGATCTCCTGCTTACTAGGCAGGCGCTTTGCCATCTAAGCCATAGGACCACAAAACGGCTTCATAGTACAACAATCTCAAAAATGGTCATGACGTCACAACAGCAGTTTTACAATTGATTACTTCGATTTTAAAGTTCCCAACTGTTCCACAGCACAAAGAACAATTTACAAAAAAATCAACGAGATTTTCAACGATACTACGAGTCCTGGTCTCTTACTAGGAAGAGCAGATCCATGCTGCACAATTAGTTATTATGATTTGGTGTTTAAATTTTAGCATGGAAAATACCTATGAAATTGTGCCCTAGTAGGCAGTCAAAATTAGACTACCAAGAAAATAATCATTATAACTAGCAATTTAACGGTATTCTGCGCTATAATAGAACTTATTTTAACGATTCTATCAGTTCTTTTTCTGATTTCTAAGAGGCACGGGATGATTATGATGACATTTCTTACAGGTCCCAACGAGAGTCGAACTCGTGATCTCCTGCTTACTAGGCAGGCGCTTTGCCATCTAAGCCATAGGACCACAAAACGGCTTCATAGTACAACAACTTCAGAAATGGTCATGACGTCACAAAAGCAGTTTTACAATTGATTACTTCTATTTTAAAGTTCCCAACTGTTCCAAACAATTTACAAAAAAATCAACGAGATTTTCAACGATACTACGAGTCCTGGTCTCTTACTAGGAAGAGCAGATTCATGCTGCACAATTAGTTATTATGATTTGGTGTTTAAATTTCAGCATGGAAAATACCTTTGGAATTGTGCCCGAATAGGCAATCAAAATTAGACTACCAAGAAAATAATCATTATAACTAGCAATTTAACGGTATTCTGCGCTATAATAGAACTTATTTTAACGATTCTATCAGTTCTTTTTCTGATTTCTAAGAGACACGGGATGATTATGATGACATTTCTTACAGGTCCCAACGAGACTCGAACTCGTGATCTCCTGCTTACTAGGCAGGCGCTTTGCCATCTAAGCCATAGGACCACAAAACGGCTTCATAGGACAACAATCTCAAAAGTGGTCATGACGTCACAACAGCAGTTTTACAATTGATTACCTTTATTTTAAAGTTCCCAACTGTTCCACAGCACAAAGAACAATTTACAAAAATATCAACGAGATTTTCAACGATACTACGAGTCCTGGTCTCTTACTAGGAAGAGCAGATCCATGCTGCACAATTAGTTATTATGATTTGGTGTTTAAATTTTAGCATGGAAAATACCTATGGAATTGTGCCCTAATAGGCAGTCAAAATTAGACTACCAAGAAAATAATCATTATAACTAGCAATTTAACGGTATTCTGCGCTAAAATAGATCTTATTTTAACGATTCTATCAGTTCTTTTTCTGAATTCTAAGAGACACGGGATGATTATGATGACATTTCTTACAGGTCCCAACGAGACTCGAACTCGTGATCTCCTGCTTACTAGGCAGGCGCTTTGCCATCTAAGCCATAGGACCACAAAACGGCTTCATAGGACAACAATTTAAAAAGTGGTCATGACGTCACAAAAGCAGTTTTACAATTGATTACTTCTATTTTAAAGTTCCCAACTGTTCCAAACAATTTACAAAAAAATCAACGAGATTTTCAACGATACTACGAGTCCTGGTCTCTTACTAGGAAGAGCAGATTCATGCTGCACAATTAGTTATTATGATTTGGTGTTTAAATTTCAGCATGGAAAATACCTTTGGAATTGTGCCCGAATAGGCAATCAAAATTAGACTACCAAGAAAATAATCATTATAACTAGCAATTTAACGGTATTCTGCGCTATAATAGAACTTATTTTAACGATTCTATCAGTTCTTTTTCTGATTTCTAAGAGACACGGGATGATTATGATGACATTTCTTACAGGTCCCAACGAGACTCGAACTCGTGATCTCGTGCTTACTAGGCAGGCGCTTTGCCATCTAAGCCATAGGACCACAAAACGGCTTCATAGGACAACAATCTCAAAAGTGGTCATGACGTCACAACAGCAGTTTTACAATTAATTACCTTTATTTTAAAGTTCCCAACTGTTCCACAGCACAAAGAACAATTTACAAAAATATCAACGAGATTTTCAACGATACTACGAGTCCTGGTCTCTTACTAGGAAGAGCAGATCCATGCTGCACAATTAGTTATTATGATTTGGTGTTTAAATTTTAGCATGGAAAATACCTATGGAATTGTGCCCTAGTAGGCAGTCAAAATTAGACTACCAAGAAAATAATCATTATAACTAGCAAGTTTAACGGTATTCTGCGCTATAATAGAACTTATTTTAACGATTCTATCAGTTCTTTTTCTGATTTCTAAGAGACACGGGATGATTATGATGACATTTCTTACAGGTCCCAACGAGACTCGAACTCGTGATCTCCTGCTTACTAGGCAGGCGCTTTGCCATCTAAGCCATAGTACCACAAAACGGCTTCATAGGACAACAATCTCAAAAGTGGTCATGACGTCACAACAGCAGTTTTACAATTGATTACCTTTATTTTAAAGTTCCCAACTGTTCCACAGCAGAAAGAAACAATTTACAAAAATATCAACGAGATTTTCAACGATACTACGAGTCCTGGTCTCTTACTAGGAAGAGCAGATCCATGCTGCACAATTAGTTATTATGATTTGGTGTTTAAATTTTAGCATGGAAAATACCTATGGAATTGTGCCCTAGTAGGCAGTCAAAATTAGACTACCAAGAAAATAATCATTATAACTAGCAATTTAACGGTATTCTGCGCTATAATAGAACTTATTTTAACGATTCTATCAGTTCTTTTTCTGATTTCTAAGAGACACGGGATGATTATGATGACATTTCTTACAGGTCCCAACGAGACTCGAACTCGTGATCTCCTGCTTACTAGGCAGGCGCTTTGCCATCTAAGCCATAGGACCACAAAACGGCTTCATAGGACAACAATCTGAAAAGTGGTCATGACGTCACAACAGCAGTTTTACAATTGATTACCTTTATTTTAAAGTTCCCAACTGTTCCACAGCAGAAAGAACAATTTACAAAAATATCAACGAGATTTTCAACGATACTACGAGTCCTGGTCTCTTACTAGGAAGAGCAGATCCATGCTGCACAATTAGTTATTATGATTTGGTGTTTAAATTTTAGCATGGAAAATACCTATGGAATTGTGCCCTAGTAGGCAGTCAAAATTAGACTACCAAGAAAATAATCATTATAACTAGCAATTTAACGGTATTCTGCGCTATAATAGAACTTATTTTAACGATTCTATCAGTTCTTTTTCTGATTTCTAAGAGACACGGGATGATTATGATGACATTTCTTACAGGTCCCAACGAGAGTCGAACTCGTGATCTCCTGCTTACTAGGCAGGCGCTTTGCCATCTAAGCCATAGGACCACAAAACGGCTTCATAGGACAACAATTTCAAAAATGGTCATGACGTCACAACAGCAGTTTTACAATTGATTACTTCTATTTTAAAGTTCCCAACTGTTCCACAGCACAAAGAACAATTTACAAAAAAATCAACGAGATTTTCAACGATACTACGAGTCCTGGTCTCTTACTAGGAAGAGCAGATCCATGCTGCACAATTAGTTATTATGATTTGGTGTTTAAATTTTAGCATGGAAACTTCCTATGGAATTGTGCCCTAGTAGGCAGTCAAAATTAGACTACCAAGAAAATAATCATTATAACTAGCAATTTAACGGTATTCTGCGCTATACTAGAACTTATTTTAACGATTCCATCAGTTCTTTTTCTGATTTCTAAGAGACACGGGATGATTATGATGACATTTCTTACAAGTCCCAACGAAACTCGAACTCGTGATCTCCTGCTTACTAGGCAGGCGCTTTGCCATCTAAGCCATAGGACCACAAAACGGCTTCATAGTACAACAACTTCAGAAATGGTCATGACGTCACAAAAGCAGTTTTACAATTGATTACTTCTATTTTAAAGTTCCCAACTGTTCCACAGCACAAAGAACAATTTACATAAAAATCAACGAGATTTTCAACGATACTACGAGTCCTGGTCTCTTACTAGGAAGAGCAGATCCATGCTGCACAATTAGTTATTATGATTTGGTGTTTAAATTTTAGCATGGAAAATACCTATGGAATTGTGCCCTAGTAGGCAGTCAAAATTAGACTACCAAGAAAATAATCATTATAACTAGCAATTTAACGGTATTCTGCGCTATACTAGAACTTATTTTAACGATTCCATCAGTTATTTTTCTGATTTCTAAGAGACACGGGATGATTATGATGACATTTCTTACAGGTGCCAACGAGACTCGAACTCGTGATCTCCTGCTTACTAGGCAGGCGCTTTGCCA